>NC_140384.1:9280000-9355000 GCF_054491055.1 Hypomesus nipponensis | reverse complement strand
CATAGGATGGAGAGGGGGAGGGGGAGAGACAGACACAACCATCCCTCGGGGTTATACCTCCGGCTAAGCCTCACTCCTCCTCTTTTTCTCCATCCATCTCTTCCAGAAATTCTCTTTCTTCCGCTCTCTCTAGTGACTCTTATGACTTATGACTCCTAACCACCTCTGTCGCCTTTCTACCTGCCTTTAACCCTCCTTCTCTCCTTCCCCGCTCTCCTCCTTCGCTCTGTACCTGGTTCCCTTGGCAACGTCTCCAAACCACATCGCTCAATGGACCCTCTCATGAGACCTACTGGTCAGATGTTCTAGTCTTATCACACTGTAGATTCAGCTCTCCTCTCTATCTCTCTTCTAGGTAATGTTTATACTTGGGGTAAATCCTCCACTGTAGTCACCTACTAGGAAACAACTGTACCTTCTTTAGTCTTTTTTACGTTGATCCTCTAAATTTACTTTCCCTTTACCCTTAGATTCCCGCCTTCTGTCGTGGATGACTGCAGAGTAAGGAGTATTGGAGACTGATGAGTCAGAGAATGGGTTCATGTCAGGGACTTTAAACTTCTGATGCAACATCCCTTATCTCACACACTACGCGTGCACACACACACACAGAGAGTCCCCAAGCATTCACGCAAACAGGTGCTAATTAAGATTTCATTGCCTCGAACCCAAGTTGGGGTCCAGGGTGTTTTTCTTTGATGTCACTGTGCGCTCATCTCTGATTGGTGCTCTCAGGAGCAGTGTCCTCAGGGAGGATCATGGGAAGGGTATTTTTAGCGCCCGTGATTGGTGTCTCCAGGGTGACGGACGTGACAGCTGATTCATTGACATCACAGCTCTGCCCCACACCTGCCACCAGGGCCCGTAAACCCTGGCGGCTGTCTGTGTGTGTGTGTGTGTGTGTCTGTCTGTGTGTGTAGGATGTGTGTGTGTAGGATGTGTGTGTGTACCGTGGTCTGCTGCGACGGTCTCCTCGTACTCGTTGGTGGAGGGCAGGGCTGGGACCAGCGGCTCCATGTTCATGATCAGGTTCTTGTGACTCAGAGAGTTGAAGCTTCGACTCTGACCAAACTGGCACCTTCACACAACAGCACCCGTCAGCGTGTGTGTGTGTGAGGGTGTGTGTGTGTTTGTGTCTGAGGATGTGTGTGTGTGTCCACTTCTCACTTACCTGCGCACCTCCGGGGGGTCTCTCTGAATCTTAGAGCTGGCCTCTATTACCTCCTTCGCCACTCTACCACTGACAACACACACACAAACACACACACACACATTACTTATTTACACTGCACTGACTTGATTGATTTCATGTGTTATTAAAAACCTAGAAGACAGTTAATGGGAGATCTCTCACCTGTATCTGAACCTGCTCCCCTTGAAGAAGATGTTACTGCTGGAGACGGTCTTAATCTGACTGGACTTGGCACACCTGGAGATGGGAGGAACATAAAGAGGGAGGGATGCAGAAAGAGAGAGAGAAATGTACTGTATGATAAGGCTATAACCTAAATATCCTAAATTGCACTCTCTCTTTCTAAGACTGGTGGTAAAGTGCAGTGGTTAGCCGGCCAAGGATGGAAGTGTGTGTCTGTGTGTGTGTGTGTGTGTGTGTACGCGCGTGCGTTTGTGTGTATTTGTTTGGGTAGTATTCAGTAAGCCTCATAACCCAGGCTTCTGTGTCGTGTGGTTCTCTATCCTCTGTGGAGTACACAGCCTGGGGCAGGCAGTGTGACAGTGGTCTGGGGCAGGCAGTGTGACAGTGGTCTGGGGCGGCAGTGTGACAGTGGTCTGGGGCGGCAGTGTGACAGTGGTCTGGGGCAGGCAGTGTGACAGCGGTCTGGGGCGGCAGTGTGACAGTGGTCTGGGGCAGGCAGTGTGACAGTGGTCTGGGGCAGGCAGTGTGACAGTGGTCTGGGGCAGGCAGTGTGACAGCGGTCTGGGGCGGCAGTGTGACAGTGGTCTGGGGCAGGCAGTGTGACAGTGGTCTGGGGCAGGCAGTGTGACAGTGGTCTGGGACGGCAGTGTGACAGTGGTCTGGGGCAGGCAGTGTGACAGTGGTCTGGGGCAGGCAGTGTGACAGTGGTCTGGGGCAGGCAGTGTGACAGTGGTCTGGGACGGCAGTGTGACAGTGGTCCATCACGTCTGCACATCTCCCCCTCCCCCGGTCTGACGAGAGCCAGAGCCAGAGCCCAGCCCGTCCGGAGTCTGCATGCCATGCTGCCATCTCTAATTCAACACAATCTAATTTGATTAAACAGCTCCGCTAGCAGGCTGACATTCGAGAGCCTCTCTCTCCAGGGCTCCAGGGACACCTGAGACCCACTTAGCCAGGCTTTAGGCACCCATCCTGGGGTAGACTCAGACAGGAATGCCCCTGTTACCCTCCCTCCCTCCCTGTCCAACAAACCGACCCTGCTATACATGGATAGAAGACGTGGAGGTATCATATATGGGCAGGGGCCGAGCAGGGCTGGAGGTTTGGAGGACTCACTTGTAAAACGCTTGGTTCTCTACTCCACACTTCCAGAGGTGTTTACATGCTGCAGGGGTGGACGTGTGGAACGTCAGAACCAGTTTCTTCTGCAGAGAGAGAGAGAGAGACAGAGTGAGGGGGAGACATAGAGAGAGAGACAGAGAGAGAGAGACAGAGAGAGAGAGAGAGAGAGAGAGACAGAGTGAGGGGGAGACATGGAGAGAGAGACAGAGAGAGAGAGAGAGAGAGAGACAGAGAGAGAGAGAGAGAGAGAGAGAGAGAGAGAGAGAGAGAGAGAGAGAGAGAGAGAGAGAGAGGGATTGAGGGAAGAAGAGGGAGGGAGGGAAGAAGGGGGAGAGAGAGAGAGAGAGAGAGAGAGAGAGAGAGAGAGAGAGAGAGAGTGAGGGTTGAAAGAGGGAAAAATTAAAAGGTAGGCAGAGAAAAGAGAATTGGATAGACGAGGAGAAGAGGAGGAGAAGAAAGGGGAAGAGGAGGAGAAGAAAGTGCGCGTGCCAGGGGGAGGAAGAGGTGGAAGAGAGTGAGTTAAGACAAGGAACCTGACAAAGTGCTGAACACAATGTGAGAGAGGAGAGCAAAGTGCTGACCCAAACCCCAGAGCCCCCCTCTTAACTCTCCACGCCTGCCTCTCCTGAGAGGTGTTTATGTTGGGAGGGGCGGTTAGCAGCTGGTAAACCCTGCATTGGGGCCTAGGGGTGTGAGAGAGAGAGAGAGAGAGAGAGAGAGAGAGAGAGAGAGAGAGAGAGAGAGAGAGAGAGAGAGAGAGTGTGATGGTGTTGGGTGCGGGAGGGGGGCCTGGCAGGGGGGCTTATTCCAGTAAAAGTCCAGTTATCAGCCCTGACTCTGCTAATATGAAACCCTAGATCAATAAACTGCTGCTCTTAGCTAGAAAGGAGGCTAATGCATTCATACACACACACACCCCACATGCACACACACCCCTACACACCCCTACACACACACACACACGTCAGCAGAGGGAACTTGACTGCGGCTGCACAGGATGCGTGTCATCTTGGGGGACTCAGGGGGTGTGGTTAGCCATTGCTGCAGTCCGACCCTGCACGCCCTAGTCATGAAGTATTTACAACACGCTAATTCCACGCATGTTCAGCAGCGGCCATGTGTGTGATGGCAGGTGTGCTCCCATCACAGGGCAGTGAGCGTGTTCAACACTTTAGAAGAGGGGAGGGGTATTCAGAACTTCACCCCCCCCCCCAGTTCATCCACTCCCAGATTAAACCAGTGAGTGACAACTTCCACAACATTCCACACGTCCTTG
This sequence comes from Hypomesus nipponensis, assembly GCF_054491055.1. Lineage (NCBI taxonomy): Eukaryota > Metazoa > Chordata > Actinopteri > Osmeriformes > Osmeridae > Hypomesus > Hypomesus nipponensis. Next base: position 9,351,227 of record NC_140384.1, on the reverse strand, counting down.
TTGAGGTCAGTAGAAATGCTTCACGAAATCTTCATAGCAAATCCGTTCTGTGTGATTCTCAGTTATTAGAAACATTGTGGGATCATTGGTGCCAATAAGACTTAACCAAAATGCAAACACCCTTTAATTTGGTCAATTTAAGGAAAACAAACTGTACATAAGCCTTATGAAGGCCTATGATACCATTATGAAGGGTTCATGAAGGCTTATAAAGGTAGTTGTCAGTGGTGTAAGCCGGGCCGGCAGTGAGGCAGTGATAAGGGCAGTGGGTGAGACCATGCAGTGGTGCTGCAGCATAAGCACTGGTCAAGGACCAGCGCAGACTGCAGGTTTATGCATGATTAAAACCATACAACACAATGCTCTGTATCTCTCTCTCACACACACACTCACACACACACACACTCACACACACACACTCTCACACACACACACAAGACAACAAACGAAGGAAGAAACAGTTCAGCACATTGCTAAACTGTTCAATCGATGAAGGGACTTAAAAAGGACATTAGGAGTTATCACCGATACTAACAGGAAGAAATCTTGACAGTGATCAAAACTGCCAGATAGTTTTTGCTGAATAGAAAATAAAAGTGGATGAGGAGAGGAAGAAAAGGAGGGGGGGGAGGTAGGGGGGTCTTCCATGTGCGGTGGATATGAAGGGAGGGATGTCAGTGCAAAAGTGTGAGTGGTGTGCATTTGTGTGTGTGTGTGTGTGTGTGTGGTTACTCACCAGCGATGAATATGTACACACACAGAGAAAAGAGACAGAAACACAGAGATCAAAAAGCTACTTCAGCCAGACAACAGCCTACGGCAACATGACAGACACAGCTGCAGCAAAGCCTGCTGGGGTGAGCTGGGGGAGGCAGGCAGCCATTTTGGATCTGGTATGTGGGCCCTATGGCCCCAGTTTCCATTCTGTAGAATGCCTACTTTCTGCCTCTCTTCCTTGGAACAATCTCGTTTCATTTTTAAGGAAAGGTGGAAGGAAGGAGGCATGGCTACAGTGTTGAGGAGGGGCCAGGGTGAGTGTAAATTCACCCTGTTGATGAGACAGAATCTCAGCCGAGTCATCTCTGCTCTGATGGTGCCGCTCGGATTACTGCTGTCGTCTAACGTCTGCTGTCACCCAGGTGACATGTCTAACGTCTGCTGTCACCCAGGTGACATGTCTAACGTCTGCTGTCACCTGGGTGACACGTCTAACGTCTGCTGTCACCTGGGTAACACGTCTAACATCTGCTGTCACCTGGGTAACATGTCTAACATCTGCTGTCACCTGGGTAACATGTCTAACATCTGCTGTCACCTGGGTAACAGGTCTAACGTCTGCTCTCACCTGGGTAACAGGTCTAACATCTGCTGTCACCTGGGTGACACGTCTAACATCTGCTGTCACCTGGGTAACACGTCTAACATCTGCTGTCACCTGGGTAACACGTCTAACGTCTGCTGTCACCTGGGTAACATGTCTAACATCTGCTGTCACCTGGGTAACATGTCTAACGTCTGCTGTCACCTGGGTAACACGTCTAACGTCTGCTGTCACCTGGGTAACACGTCTAACGTCTGCTGTCACCTGGGTAACATGTCTAACGTCTGCTGTCACCTGGGTGATACGTCTAACGTCTGCTGTCACCTGGGTAACATGTCTAACATCTGCTGTCACCTGGGTAACAGGTCTAACGTCTGCTGTCACCTGGGTAACACGTCTAACGTCTGCTGTCACCTGGGTGACACGTCTAACGTCTGCTGTCACCTGGGTAACATGTCTAACATCTGCTGTCACCTGGGTAACAGGTCTAACGTCTGCTGTCACCTGGGTAACACGTCTAACGTCTGCTGTCACCTGGGTGATACGTCTAACGTCTGCTGTCACCTGGGTAACATGTCTAACATCTGCTGTCACCTGGGTAACAGGTCTAACGTCTGCTGTCACCTGGGTAACACGTCTAACGTCTGCTGTCACCTGGGTGACACGTCTAACATCTGCTGTCACCTGGGTAACATGTCTAACGTCTGCTGTCACCTGGGTAACACGTCTAACGTCTGCTGTCACCTGGGTAACATGTCTAACATCTGCTGTCACCTGGGTAACACGTCTAACATCTGCTGTCACCTGGGTAACATGTCTAACATCTGCTGTCACCTGGGTAACATGTCTAACATCTGCTGTCACCTGGGTAACATGTCTAACATCTGCTGTCACCTGGGTAACACGTCTAACATCTGCACCACCAGACCTGGGATGAGAAGGCGCGTATGTGTGTTTCTTAAGATATGATAGCAGACTGTAACAAGTCAGACAGGACAGGTCTAACTGTCACAACTGGAGAAGCAATGTTTTCTCAGCCACTCTGATGGACAGCCAGCCAGCCAATGACAGAGCAGAACTACAGTACAGCCAGAGTGAATCGGCCAATGGAGAAAGAAGCCTTGAAAATGGGTCCTCCCCTTGAAATGGAAGTTAGAAGTCTATTCACTGTAAACATTTTCTTGTTAGTACAAATTGCTTAAAATGTATATTCATCCCAAGCAATATGCCAATTATTCTTTAGGCTACAAGCATTTTAAGTATCTCAAAGTATCTATAACTTGTAGTACAGCAAAATGTATTTATAGCTGTTCACCTGTAACAACAGGCAGATGTTTTATTCACAGTATGTTCTACTCTATTCTGTCAAGGTTCTATTGATGTTCTGTCGAGGTTCTATTGACGTTCTGTCGAGGTTCTATTGATATTCTGTTGAGGTTCTATTGTTCTGTGGCCGTTCTACACAGATTCGACAGTTGGAGGACTTGGAGGGTTAATGTCTGCTCTGTTGGACTGTAGTTCGTCTCTCTTTGATGACATCATAGTTCATTCTAGGGATGAGTAATGATGTCAGAGAGTGGGGCCGGGCGAGACACACCCACCATTGTGTTACAGTGCATCCGCCCTGTGAGAGACACCTGAAACAATGCAACACAATTACTCACACACACACACACACACGCACACTTACAGCACACAGCAGACACACACTCTCATCTGTTCACTCAAACAGAAAAAGACACTGGACCTTATTCGACCTACAGTAACAAACAGTATATATATACACATAATCACAAACACAGACTAACAAAGACACGTCATCCTGCCTGCTCTCCTCCAGAAGGTTCTGGAAGCTCAGGGCAGGATCTCTAGAACAGTACTGGACTAGCACAGTCCTTAGTGACTCCTTAAACACCGACCATGGGTCAGGGGGAGGGAGGGAGACACAGGAAACCATAACTTCACTTCTCCAGCTCAGAGACGGGAGCCAGACCGTTCGCATGGTTCACTAGCTGTTTGCGTGTTTACAAGTTTGTTTTCTTTGTTCTCGTTTGTTTGTCTGTGAAGACAGGAGGTGTTCCTGCTTACCTCTTTCTGGATTCCGATGACATAGAAGGTTTTCCCCTCAAACTTCAGCTTGCTGACATCAGCCCTGAGGAGGCAAAACAACATCCTTTAGGGGGAGGAGAGGGGGAGAGGGATGGGGAAAGATGGGACAGATTAAGGGGAAGAGGGATGGCAGAGATAGAGGGTGGGGGACATAGAGGGTGGAGGGAGAAAGAGAGGTAAAGAGAGGAAGGGTGTGTGACTTGGAACTCTTACCATTTGAGCAGGTGAATCCTCTTGTTTCCCTGAAACACCACAAACCCAGTCGCTGTAAAACCTAGGAAGGCCAAGGTGCCTGTGAAATCCTGTAGAACAGGAAGCAACCACAAGCACATACACACACACAAGAAGCATACACACACACACACACACACAGCATACACAGTTTAGTTCAAGAGGCAGAACATGGCATTCTAAGATACAGGTGGACTGACAGCAGGGGCCAGTATCTCCATGGCAACAGCTTCATAATCAGGCTCTCTCAGAGACAGGTCTCCAGGACAAGTTTGCGACGCTGAAAGATCGGGTTTAAGATGCTTTTATTCTAGAACGAAACACCAATAAATCTGTGAAAATCATATATTTTTTTACTAAACAACATTCGACTCTGAAATGTCTTCACATTCTGTATTTTAAATCCAACACCATGAGATGGTTTGGATATTGAAAGGGGGTAAACCCAGACCTCTCCAGACTAGCTGTCGCATTGGGAGAACATGCTCAGACTCCATGATGCCCTGGTAGGAGCTGGAAGCTGTGATCCAAAATTAAAGAGTGCTGCTTGAACACAGGCACCGACAGATAAGGGCAATCCTCAAACAGCTGAAATTAAACATCTCCTTAATCAGCTTATCACGCTTTGATGCCCTGTCCCTGAGATTTCCCTGGCTCGCACACTTTCCCAGAGGAGATGGAGAGAGAACAGAGGGAGGCGGAGAGACTAAAGAAAGAGAGAGAGACAGGCAGACAGAGAGAGAGCGATAGAGAGACAGACAGACAGCGAGAGAGAGAGAGAGAGAGAGAGAGAGAGAGAGAGAGAGAGAGAGAGAGAGAGAGAGTGAGACAGACACAGAAAGAGACAGACAGAAAGATAGAAAAAGAAAGAGAGGGAGATGATGACTACCTCTCTCTCTCTCTCTCTGCCTGCCGGTTTTACTCATGATAACTAGTTTAAAAAAACTGCGGGTGAACAAGTGAGAGAAGTGGGTCAAGTTAATCTCTAGACAGGCTGGAACGAGCTGGGTAATCAACCATGCACTTTGAATGGGGTGTTGATAAAGTACACATCCCAGAGCTGATTCAATGATTGCTTTTGCCTTTTTGGGTTGCCAGACAGGCTGACAAACCAAACTCAGATAAAGTGATACTGGCTCTACTTGACTTTTTGTGAGAGTGGCTGGATGAACTGACAAACATCAGATCAATCGATAGGTGAGTGGGGATGCAGGGCAGGGAGGGAGGGAGGGAGGTGACAAGGGGAAGATGGAGGAAGGGAGAGAAAGTTGGTTTCCCATAGTTACCTTGCAGGGATGGGGGTCGACTCCGTATGTCTCCAAGGTGTGTGCCCTCTGGAGCATGTTGAGCTCAGCCAGGGCAGGACACTGCCCCCTGTGGGAAAGGAGGACAGTTACAGTTAGAAACACCTGGTCTGAGATCATCCTACTGTGATGGAGAGGAGTGGAGGGAGGGAGAGAAGGAGAAGAGAAAAGAAAAGAGGAGAGCAGAGGGGAGGATTAGAGAGGGCAAAAGAGAGGGGAGGGAGGAGGGAAAGATTAGAGAAGTGAGAAGAGAGGAAAAGAGAATCCTACAACTGTTTTATTAAACATCCGTTTAACATAAACAACATATTAACAAACCAACATGACCAAACCCAGCCCCCTGCCTCGCCCACCAGGACAGCAGAGTGAGATGAACGCACTGCTCTTGCCTCCTTCCTGTCTTGTTGTTCATTATTTTAAGTGCTGGCTGCCAGACAGAGAACTGGAGGTGACCTGCTGGTCCTCACTGGCGCCTGCAGCCTGTAAATCATCTGCTTTATACTGTCTATAAACACACACCCTACCTGCTGGTCTACCATCAACACACACATCACCCCCCTGGCCTTCTACGAACACACACACATACATACTCAGCCTTCTGGCCTACTATGACCAAACAGTGCACACACACACACACACACACACACACACACACACAGACACATTAGCTTTTCACTTTTTTGGCCACTGCTTGCTTGCTTACACACAGACAGACACAGACACACACACCTTTCCTTTTAAGGTGAACCTCATCTATCTTTGACATAAAAGTCTTGTTGAAGCCCAGTCCGGAAGTTTGGCTTCAGCTCTGTATCTTGTCTGCTCATCTCACATTTGTCTAAATTCTCAAAGGATGGCAGATGATTCAGAAACGCTGACCTACCACAAGGTGAGTAGATGCATTTTGTCTTGGTGTGTGTGTGTGTGTGTGTGTGTGATTGCTAACCTGATTCCTATCCAAAAGAGGATTATCACAAACTGTCCTCATCTTACTTCACTGGTTCTCCTCTCCTCCTCTCCTTTCCTCTCTCCTCACCTCCTTGCTCCCACTTTTCTCTCCTCCACAATCCTTCTCCTCTCCATCTGTCTCTCCTCCCTCCTACCTCAGTTCGTTCTTGTGTATCTCTATAATCTTCCTCTCCAGTTTGAGGGACTGCTTGGGGAACAGCTTGAAGTCTCTGATGTAGTCAGAGGGGTGTTCATCCGGGTCGTAGTCCCCCAGCTCAGCTGATGAGATGGGAGGGGCGGGGCGGGGCGGGGCGGGGAGAGGTGGAGAGGTGGAGAGGTGGAGAGGTGGAGAGGAGAGGGAAGGAGAGGAAAGGAAAGGAAAGGGGAGGAGGGGAGGAGTAGAGGGAAAAGGATTAACATAACAAGCCCTCCACAATAGAAGCTTTAGTACATACTAACTTGCATCAATCACTCTGACTCACTCCTCAAGGTGTGTTTGTATACTTAAACTCTACACTTAAACACTTAGTACTTTTCAATTGGATTTATTGTACAAATTAATGTAAATTAATTCAAGCATTTGACAATGCTTGTTAACTACATTTGACCCAGGTTTTTTAATTGAACAATAATCCTTTACACACATTTTACAGCTTGTTAATTAGACATTCAACAACAGCTAAGGACCTGACCTCTGTCCTTATAGTCAGGTACCAATTACAGGAAGTAAGGAGCCCTTGCTCAACCAATCAGGCATCCCCCTCCGGGGAGCCAGGCCAATCATTCTCAGTTCTCCAGAGAGCTCAGCCAGAGAGTGGGTCCATGATTGGGGATTATTGTCATGACATCACCCAGCTAAATCCTAGTTGGATCCACATCAAACAGGAGAGCTTCTTACTGGGAGTTTAGGGGCTGGGGCGAGGCTGGGGCTGGGGCTGGGGCTGGGGCTGGGGTTGGGGCTGGGGCTGGGGCTGGGGCTGGGGCGAGACTGGGGCTGGGGACTCAAGGGAATTGTTCACTAAGGGTGAGGGGGGATTGTATCTCAGTGTAGGCACACTTTACACCTCAGATCTCTCAATCAGGCAGCGTTTAAGCTGGTCTGATGTCAGGCTGTATTTCTCTGGGAGGGTTTGAGCTGGGATCTGAGCTTGGCGATTGATGTAAGCAGGTGGCTGGCCAATCTGGGAGCGATTGAACAGGTCTGGTCAGAGTGTTTTCACACTAATGAGTTTGTTCACATCTGAAGGATGTCTGTGGATTTGCAAGCCTGGTGGGGATGATGTCAGAGAGGGGACGGGGCTTACCTTGGACTATACACGCCCCCAGGAAGGCAGCGTCTGCGAATGGGCAGAGAAGACGCCCATGGTACACATCTCTCTTCAGCTGCAGGTAGATCAGATATCTGCACACACACACACACACACACATGCGCACACACACACACACAGGAGGAAAATTAGCATTAGAATCTGTTTTGTGTGTGTAGGTATATATGTGTGTGTTTCCCGAGAGAGACATCAGAACCATCTGTGTCATCAATCAATCCACATTCCGTTCTGAGATCAGTTGCTATGGGAATTACCCAAACAAGGTATCAGTTACCATGGAGACCTTCACCACAGAGACCCGTTTCTATGGAGACCGCATCCACGTAGCAAAGTGTCTGCTGTGCTAATGGGTCTCCTGTTACTGCAGAAACCACGATAATGGATTAGAAAGCAGACACATCTGTTACTATGGATACGGAAAAGTGGCATGTTCTAAGAAAGTTCCAGAATAAACAAAGTCAGCCCACGCATGCACATACACACACTCAAAAGCACACACATACAAAGACAAAAAATAGAGCACACAGGTTGAAACTCCATTTGTTCAGAAAGCTATGATAAATAACCCGCCAACTCACACACACTCACACACACATACTGTATACACACACACACACACACACACACACACACACAAACACAGTGAGTCAAGCTGATCAGGGCCAAAGAGAAGGGAGGTTTGAACCATTCAACAAGATGGAGTCTTGCTGAGTCTGAATGGCTTTATTAATAGAGCAGACTCAGTCAAGTACAGTGCTGGGCCCAGAGCTACAGACACACACACACACACCAGAAAGTCTAGGAGACCTCCTCTCTCTCCTCCGCATCCAACCCTGATCTCCTCCCCAGTCCTCCTCTGCTGGTCTCTGGCCCACAGCCATCCTGCTGTTGTCCTGGGGTGCGTTTCCCGAAAGCATCGTAAGCCTAAATCGATCGTAGAATCCATCGTAGGACGAATCTTAGTTTTACGGGCCGTTCCCAAAGACATCGTAGCTAAAGTGTCTGTTGAACATTCGTAGCTCTACAAAGCGCATAGATTACCTTACTCCTTACGAGCATTTTTGGGAAACGCACGTAAGAAATATCGATGGTTTAGTTTTTTGCTCGATCGTTGCTACGATCCATCGTTATCGGGAAACGCACCCCAGGTTAGTGGGGTGCTCCTTCTGGACATGGTATGTTTGATGTGGACAGTATTGACCCAGGGGAGATGGGGGTGGGTGTGAGGAAGATGGAAGACTGGAACATGGTAAATGGAAGGCTTGGTCTTAACAGAACGTCTGACATCCTTTTTTTTTGTGGATGGCTTTACAGCCTAGACACTCCCCCCAGGCCTCCCTCCAGTCCCCCAGCCTCTACCCTGGACACTCCCCAGGCCTCCCTCCAGTCCCCCAGCCTCTACCCTGGACACTCCCCCCGGCCTCCCTCCAGTCCCCCAGCCTCTACCCTGGACACTCCCCAGGCCTCCCTCCAGTCCCCCAGCCTCTACCCTGGACACTCCCCCCGGCCTCCCTCCAGTCCCCCAGCCTCTACCCTGGACACTCCCCCCAGGCCTCCCTCCAGTCCCCCAGCCTCTACCCTAGACACTCCCCAGGCCTCTCCCCCGGCCTCCCTCCCGTCCCTCAGCCTCTACCCTAGACCTCTATCCAGCCTCTACCATAGACACTCCCCACAGCCTCCCTCCAGTCCCCCAGCCTCTAACCTAGACACTCCCCCCGGCCTCCCTCCAGTCCCCCAGACTCTAGCCAGCCTCTCCCCTTGGTCCGTGTGTCTACGGTCTCCCAGAGTTCCATCAGACTGTGGGAATGGTGCATTGATCCATGAGAACACACACTGTCCAACAACAGGCGCCATCGATCGACACGGCCCCCAGACGCCTAGTCCATCATGCTACAGACACAGGCATGCTGGGATATTGAGTCCTCCAAAGCCTGTCTGGGCCAACCATAAACCATGCAGGGCTATCTGTGTCTTAGATTTGGTCCGGTCTAATCCCCTCCTCCTCCCCCTCACCTCCCCACGGCTTACATCTCCTTTCTCTTCTCTGTACCACCCCCGACCTGCTCCTCAATCTCCCGATCTTTTCCTCTCCAGGGGGAAAAAAGCGACTGACACAAAGAGAAAGCATCGACAGATTGGAGATGGAGGGGTGGATGGAGAGGAAGGTAAAGAGACAGAAAGAGAGAGAGAGAGGCAGGCGAAGAGGTGGAGTGAGTGAAGCAGAGGGGAGGACTGAAGGAGGAGGGTGTGCGGAGAGAGTGGGAGGCAGGTGGAGAGGTGGAGAGAGGGAGGGCAAGAGGGGTGAAGAGAGAAAGTACCAGTTCAGATGGTGCCAGCCCTCCTGCAGAGTGAGCTGGATCATTATCAGTGTAATCACCAAGTTATCCTGGGACATGACCAGCCTGGTCACAGCTCTGCAGTGGTTCTCTCTCTCTCTCTCTCTCTCTCTCTCTCTCTCTCTCTCTCTCTCTCTCTCTCTCTCTCTCTCTCTCTCTCTCTCTCTCTCTCTCTCTCTCTCTCTCTCTCTCTCTCTCTCTCTCTCTCTCTCTCTCTCTCTCTCTCTCTCTCTCTCTCTCTCTCTCTCTCTCTCTCTCTCTCTCTCTCTCTCTCTCTCTCTCTCTGTCTCTCTCTCTCTCTCTCTCACACACACACACACACACACTTGTTCTCTGACACATAATCACACACTTGTTCTCTGACACACAGTACCTGGTGAGCTCCTCTTTGATCTTCATTGGCTCATGAGGGTAAAATTTGACCCGGAAGCACATGGTGTAGGGGTGCTGAGCTGTAACACAGAGAGAGGGAAGGAAAGAGAGAGACAAGAAAGACAAAGAGAGGAAGTGTGTGAAAGTGTGAGAGACAGAGATGAGAGGATGTGAGCGTTTGAGGGAGAGAGATGACAGAGGAAAGACACTGTGAGCCTCTATTTCTGATCATTCATTTGTTAATTATTCCTTGCAGTAATTACTCACGCATACACACGGTCTTTCCCACACACACACACACATTTCATGATAATAATGGAAACATTTCCTTTCTCTCTTTTGATCTTAGTTTTACAGCACATATGAGGAGAGGAGAAGGGAGGAGAGGAGAGGAGAGGGGAGGAGAGGGGAGGAGAGGAGAGGAGAGGAGAGGAGAGGGGAGGAGAGGGGAGGGGAGGAGAGGGGAGGGGAGGAGAGGGGAGGGGAGGAGAGGGGAGGGGAGGGAGAGTAGAGTGGAGGAGAGGGAGCTGATTGAGTCAGAGACAGGAAGTAATATCTCAGAGGTGCATAGTCATGGCTGACTGGAGGACCCACAGCCACTAGCAACTCTCTCTGTTGTATTATCCAGCAGCCAGCAGCTCCATGATAAATATAAAAGGCAAATATAAAATACATGAAAACATGAAATAACTTGATCGGCTCATTCCTGAGGCTTGGATAAGTGAAGGACTTTCATAACATTTCCAATTGGAACACACATTCACTCTATATGAACTTTGCACACACATACACACTACACACTGTACACACACTCTGCAAAAACACCATGTGAGGACAGATCTCACCACGGAGAGAGTGTTGTGTCAGTTTAGATATACAGAGTACAGCAACCCTTCCCTCCCTCCCTCCCTCCCTCCCTCCCTCCCTCCCTCCCTCCCTCCCTCCCTCCCTCCCTCCCTCCCTCCCTCCCTCCCTCCCTCCCTCCCTCCCTCCCTCCCTCCCTCCCTCCCTCCCTCCCTCCCTCCCTCCCTCATCCTCCTCCTCTCTCCCTCTTCCTCTTCTCACCCTTCCTCCCTCATCATCCTCCTCTCCCTCTCCCTCTCTCCCTCTTCCTCATCCTCTCCCTCCCTTTTCCTCTCTCTCCATCCATCTATCTGCCGTCGACTTGTCTCTTTTTCCCTCCACCCCACTCTCTTTCTCTCCTGCCCATCCATCTGACTTCTCTTTTCGTCTCTCTATCCTTCACTGTCTTCTTCTCCATGTGTGCCTCACACCCCCTTTTCATCTCTGTCTCTCCACCCCTCTTTCTCCCTCCCTCCTCCTCTCCTCTAGCACATGTTCCTGTGAAGTGTGACACATGAGTAATTGTTTCTTTATTAATTCATGCAAGCGGAGAGATGAAGTTCGTGGATTATTAAAAGCAGAATCATACATGTTAATCCACAAAATCCTAGTCTTAGCCTTCAGTAAGCTCCGAGGAAGCAAGACGGTCCAAAACCAGTCCAGAAAGCATCAAACTAACAAACAATCAAACAGAGAGATGTTCTCCTAATCCTCTCAGGCAGTTCTTGGGCTTCAGAGATGGATCCAACAGCGTTCTCACACACTAAGACCTGCTGTTTCCTGAGTCAGAGGTTCTGTCTGTGTTTCTGAGCCAATCCTGACACTTCTGTCTTGTTCTGTGATGTCAGTGTCTCAGTATTCCGTCTGTCTGTCTGGGTGTTCCGTCTGTCTGGGAGTTCCGTCTGTTTGTCTGGGAGTTTCGTCTGTTTGTCTGGGAGTTCCGTCTGTTTGTCTGGGAGTTCTGTCTGTCTGGGAGTTCCGTCTGTTTGTCTGGGAGTTCCGTCTGTTTGTCTGGGAGTTCCGTCTGTTTGTCTAGGTCTAGGAGTTCCATCTGTCTGGGAGTTCCGTCCGTCTATCTGGGAGTTCCGTCCGTCTGTCTGGGAGTTCCGTCTGTCTGGGAGTTCCGTCTGTCTGGGAGTTCCGTCTGTCTGTCTGCCTGCCTGCCTTCCTACTTGTCTACCTGCCTGACTGTCAGAGCCTGCCTGTCTCAGAGCCTGCATGCTGGCTGTGTGTGCTGGCTGGTCTCTAGACTCTCTGCTTGTCTCAATCAGGGAGGTCTTACCCTCAAACTGATCTCCCACCCTGGGGAGGTACGCACACGCACACACACACATAAAAGCAGAGGCACTTACACTTCATCTGTCTCACCACAGGCTTGTTGGGCTCCAGCCAGTGCTGAGAAAAAGAAAGAGAGAAAGAAAGGACAGGAGATGTTACTCAATCTGCTGCTCCAGGTGAGGAACAACTTGTATCAGTGTGTGTGAATGTGTGCATGAAAGTGTGTGTGTATGTGTGTGTGTGTGTGTGTGCGTATGTGTGTGTGTGTTTCAGCAAAGAAATGTAAAAATGGTGAGTGTCTCTTAAACATATGAATATTACAACATACAGCAGACTTAATAATTTACAACCCTTACACACTGAAAGAATTCCCGCCCAGGTATTGAAACACACACACACAGACACCACAGAAACACACACACACAGACACCACAGAAACACACTCACACAGACACCACAGAAACACACTCACACAGACACCACAGAAACACACTCACACAGACACCACAGAAACACACTCACACAGACACCACAGAAACACACTCACACAAACATTACACAACCAACTCGAGACCGGGAGACTGTTGCCATGGTAACCTCGCCAACCGGGATGGTGGAGGGTTGGGTTGAGTTGGTAGTCAGAGTTTAAATATAACTTCAGACAAACATCACCCAGACAACGCAGACCAGTGAATCACCATGGTGACGAAGGATGGTGTTGGTCATGGGTATGCTGTACAGAGACTGGCTTGATGAACGAACATTCACTCATGGACTGGTCATTTGTGCGCGAGGTGTGTGTGTTTCCTGTTTATTCAACCTGTGTATTTCCAAACACACCAAAACTGACAACAGAGTGTGCAAGTATGTGTGTGTAGGTGTGTGTGTGAGTGTGTGTGTAGGTGTGTGTGTGTGTGTGTGTGTGTGTGTGAGAGTGAGTGTGTGTGTGTGTGAGTGTGTGTGTAGGTGTGTGTGTGAGTGTGTGTGTAGGTGGGTGTGTGAGTGTGTGTGTAGGTGTGTGTGTGTGTGTGTGTGAGTGAGTGTGTGTGTGTCCGTACCCTCTGCTTGTCTGGGTCAACATATCTGATGCCAAAGTAGTCCTTCTCCAGCAGGCTGTAGTGGTTACACACATAGTCCAGCAGGAACTGGCCTTTGGTGTCTCTCTGCAAGGCACACACATACACCACCGTTAGTACAGAAGGCTGCTTAGCAACACATACACCACCGTTAGTACAGAAGGCTGCTTAGCAACACATACACCACCGTTAGTACAGAAGGCTGCTAAGCAACACATACACCACCGTTAGTACAGAAGGCTGCTTAGCAACACATACACCACCGTTAGTACAGAAGGCTGCTTAGCAACACATACACCACCGTTAGTACAGAAGGCTGCTTAGCAACACATACACCACCGTTAATACAGAAGGCTGCTTAGCAACACATACACCACCGTTAGTACAGAAGGCTGCTTAGCAACACATACACCACCGTTAGTACAGAAGGCTGCTTAGCAACACATACACCACCGTTAGTACAGAAGGCTGCTTAGCAACACATACACCACCGTTAGTACAGAAGGCTGCTAAGCAACACATACACCACCGTTAGTACAGAAGGCTGCTTAGCAACACATACACCACCGTTAGTACAGAAGGCTGCTTAGCAACACATACACCACCGTTAGTACAGAAGGCTGCTTAGCAACACATACACCACCGTTAGTACAGAAGGCTGCTTAGCAACACATACACCACCGTTAGTACAGAAGGCTGCTTAGCAACACATACACCACCGTTAGTACAGAAGGCTGCTAAGCAACACAAACACCACCGTTAGAGGGTGTGTATGTGTGTGTGTGGTTAGGGTGACAGAGTAGCCAGCCAAACAAGGTCAGAATGACAGAGTCTCTGGTCTGTGTGATAGACAAGCACGAAGTGTGTCTGTGCGTGTGTGTCTGAACTGTGATCAGAGGAAAGATGTACTCTCTATTGTCCCATAAACAACCAAAGATCAATAATCACTTTATGACCTGCTCATGATCAATAAACCAATCACACACAAACACTAATGTGAACTCTCTCTCTCTTACACACACACATACACACACAAGCAGGCATGCACCCATGCCTGTGATTGAGTATGCCTTTATGTGTGTGTGTATGGTACAAATTCCATATACAACATACACTACACAATTACATGACAACGTGTGTACAGTATACGTCTGTGAGTGTGTGTGTGTGTGTGTGTGTGTGTGCTTGTGTGTGTTTCTGGTCCTTCACTCCTAGAGCTGCTGATGCTGGTGAATCTGTGCTCGCCTGAGCAGCCTGATTGAATCCAGCTGGTAATCGGTCACTTGCCCTTGCTGTCATTACTCTGTGATTTACGAAACAAGGCTCTGGCCGTGAACTCAACAGCCACAGCTGTCAATCACAAGCGGTCACCAAAGCAACACCACAATCAGTCAGTCAAATGGAAATCACCCTTTCTTTTCAGGATGATATAATATTGGAGTAGATGGGGCTCTGAGGGCTTTCTGTGTGTGTGTGTGTGCATAGTGTTCTGCCAGATCTGTACTCAGATTAGGCTGACAGCAACAGTGTGTGGGTGAGTTCCCAGTGTGTCTGTAATAAAATGTGGACATATATACAGTTCGACTGAGTGTTGACATCTGACATAAACATCTCATGTTTCATCACTCCACCTGTCCCAGGGAGGGGGGGAGGGAGGGAGGGAGGGAGGGAGGGAGGGAGGGAGGGAGGGAGGGAGGGAGGGAGGGAGGGAGGGAGGGAGGGAGGGAGGGAGGGAGGGAGGGAGGGAGGGAGGGAGGGAGGGAGGGAGGGAGGGAGGGAGGGAGGGAGGGAGGGAGGGAGGGAGGGAGGGAGGGAGGGAGGGAGGGAGGGGTTGGGACACAAACACAAATAAAAAGTGACAGAAAACACAAAAAGCTAAAAAAAAAGACAAGAAAGAGAGTGAGAGAAAGTGAGGGAGAAAGAAAAGAGGAGTTAGGGTGTGTGTGTGGGGGGGGGGAGTCCTTTTCATGTTCAACAAGAGGTAAATGCATATTTCAAAGGACTCTGCATGAATTATTCACCTGGTCAGGCTGTTTCTACATGATCTCTGTTAATGATGGTAAAGTGCTTTCTCTTCAACTTCAGACACAAGACATCTGACTTCAGCTGAGTGCCCTCAAGCGTGTGTGTGTGCACGTCTGTGAGTGTGTGTGAAGGTGTGCGCAGTGAAAGAAAGTCCTTTTTTGTCTCAGCACTCGAGCACTCAGCAAAATGAAGACAGGAGTTGCCACTGCAAACAAACCGCAGCTTATCACACACACACACCACACACACACCACACGCACACCACACGCACACCACACACACACCACACACACACCACACACACACCACACACACACCACACGCACAAAGAAACACAGAAACACACACACACACATTCAGGGGTCCTCCTCCTTGGTGGGACACTAGGACCCTGAAGCCCCTGCCCCATTTCCAAACACTGGTAATTAAAATGCATGCCAACTCAATTATGACGGGTCCTTATCTACGCTGCTGGAATTCATATCACTATAAGTCCGTGCTAACTGACTATGAGTCAGGGAACAGCTTACAAGAGGGGGGGTGATGACGATGAGGAGAAGAGAGGTGAGGAGGAGGAGGGGTGAGGTAGAGGGTGGGTGGGACTAGGATAGAGAGAGACTGGGGGAGGAGTGAGGATGGTAGAAGGAAGGTTTTAGTCCCTCCCAGATTAAACCATTGGTGGGTAAACCCCAGAACAGGCACCGTCCCCTTCTTCCTGCACACCTACAGCACAAACCACAAAACCCCCACCCCCCCAAAACCACGTGATGGTTGAATCCAGTCCAGACCAAATACAGACCAGGCCAGGCGATGCTGGTTAAACGGCGTATGATACCCGCCATTATGAGGTAAATAAAGACAAAACCATAATCTTGACAACCAACTTAGAGCACTTTAAAAATGCAGTTTTCTAGGTGAAATTAAACAACATAAAAAGCAAAAAAAAACTCAAACTATGATCTCTGCCTTTTATAATCAGGTTTTGTGGTGAATCTCTGGCTGAGCATCCACTCTTAATAAAGACATTTGGCTGGGATTAGCATGTGGCTAATATTCTATGTGATTGGAGCAGTTCTGCTGCTAGCCTGTGTTTCCTATCGGGCCCCATTACAGCACAACCTTGACTTACTGGGAAGGAGACAAACCCATTACCTTGGATCCCTCCCCACACACACACACTACACACGAACATACGTGCATGCGCACACCCACACCCACAAGCATGCAAAGATGACGGTGAAGGTGTACACACACACATGATGGGAGGTGGAGATTGGGGGGGGGTGATGGGGGAAGGTGGAGATTGGGGGCTACATTCATAAATTAGAAGTATGTGATCCCTGACCAATCAGCTGTAATGGCCGATGTATCACCATAAAGGGATATGACGCAACGAGAGGAGAGGACAGGAGAGGAAGCGAGGGAGGTAATGATGTGTGTGTGTACTGCTTGAGTAGGGGTCTTATCTCTGCTCCTCAGGACAAAAGAGACATTTATGAAGGTCTGTGACTGTCGGTGGTGCAGAACCACAGGGAGATGAAGGGACGAGAGACAGAGAGGGAGTACAGGGAGAGAGGGATGACAGGGAGAGAGGGATGAGGGTAATTGTTTTGGAGCATGGCAGATGGGGAGAGGCATGAGAGTGGGCGTATGTTTGTGTGTTTCTGTGTGTTTGTGTGTGTGTGTGTGTGTGTGTGTGTGTGTGTGACTATGCCTCCTTGTGTACACCTCTGTCTGAGCAAAAAGACGCAGGAAGGAGAGATGATGTGTGTGTGTGTGTGTGTGTATTTAAAGAAAGAGAGACCAGAGAGAGAGAAAGTGAGTGTACTTAGGAGTGTGTCTGTGTGTGTTGGCTGCCATGTCTTTAATCATTTATCCAACATCTAGCAGTGTGACTTCAGACCTCAGGCTATGGTGATGTTTACGTGCACGTGGGGGGAGGGGGGCAAACACACACTAACACTCGCACACACTGACACACACACACACTGACACACACACACACTGACACACACACACACTGACACACACAAACGGGCTCAACAGAGTAAACACACAGCAATATTCTCCAGGGGAGAGAGGCGAGCTATGTTTGCTTGGCTCTGACGCGTCGGTCCCTGTAGGTTATACACCATTAAGCATATTTTAAGTAACCTGCTGAATTGATCACGTTGTGAATCAACCAGGGTTCTGCCTGGACGTGGCTGGCTGGTAGACAGAGCAGCTGGCCTGGAGCCGGGCCGGAAGAGAGATCTCTCTCTGTCTTTGTAACTCTATCCTGGCACACAGTCCCAGCTTCAGTGTATGGTATCGGTTACAGATAAGACACAAGGGCTAATTGGCCTGAAAGCCTTGTAAGTACTATGGGGTGTGTGTCAGTGTGTGTGAGAGAGAGAAACATAGAGAGAGATAGACAGAGACAGAGATATAGTGAAACAATGAGAAAGAGTTGTGATATCAGTTGTTTATAAATGTGTTTGTGTGTATACAGTATGTGTGAAGATGTGTGTGCGTGAGGGAGAGAGAGAGAGAGAGAGAGAGAGAGAGAGAGAGAGAGAGAGAGAGAGAGAGAGAGAGAGAGAGAGAGAGAGAGAGAGAGAGAGAGAGAGAGAGAGAGAGAGAGAGGGCAGATAGAAAGAGCAACAAAGGGAGCAGATCATCAAATAAGAGTGGGATATGTGAAGGAAGAACCTTGCATGATCGTTTGGTTTTCAGTTTAGCACACGTGTTTGATTCTGGAAGACACCAGGCTGGACAGAAAGGACTGTGGAACCAGAAGAGAGTCTCGACATCCATCCAATCAGCATCCATAACCTCCTCATGTGGAGCTTCCTCTTTCTTCCTCTCCGCCTCCCCACAGCCTTCCTTTATCCTCCTGTTCTCTGTCTGCCTACCGTGCGCTCCTCCCTTTCTTCTCTTCTGTCTCCCTCACTCCTCTCTCCTGGCTCATGGTCTGTCTCTCTCTCTCCCTCTCTCCCTCTCTCCCTCTCTCTCTCTCCCTCTCTCCCTCTCTCCTCTCTCCTCTCTCCCTCTCTCTCCCTCACTCCTCTCTCCTGGCTCATGGTCTGTCCCTCTCTCTCTCTCCCTCTCTCTCTCTCCCTCTCTCCTCTCTCCCTCTCTCTCCCTCACTCCTCTCTCCTGGCTCATGGTCTGTCCCTCTCTCTCTCTCCTCTTCCTCCCTCTTCCTCCCTCTTCCTCTCTCTCTCTCTCTCTCTCTCTCTCTCTCTCTCTCTCTCTCTCTCTCTCTCTCTCTCTCTCTCTCTCTCTCTCTCTCTCTCTCTCTCTCTCTCTCTCTCTCTCTCTCTCTCTCTCTCTCTCTCCCTCTCCCTCTCCCTCTCCCTCTCCCTCTCCCTCTCCCTCTCCCTCTCCCTCTCCCTCTCCCTCTCCCTCTCCCTCTCCCTCTCCTCCCCCTCCCTCCCTCTCCCTCTCCCTCTCCCTCTCTCTCTCCCTCTCTCTCTCCCTCTTCCTCTCTCCTCTCTCTCCCTCTCTCCTCTCTCTCCCTCTCTCTCTCCCTCTCTCTCCCTCTTCCTCTCACCTCCCTCTCCCTCTCTCTGTCCTCTCTCTACCTCTCTCCTCTCTCTCCCAGCTCACAGTCTCTCCATCATCTCCGTTACTTGGTGAAGTCGGGAAGATTGATCTATTTTTTTCTCTTAAGTCATCTTTGGATAAACTTCAAAGACGTGCCGCGGAGTGGAATAAAAATAGAAAGATGCTATTTATAACTTGGGTAAAGAATGCCAACTAACCAAAACACTGACACAGCCTTAGCCAAACACACACAAACAATGCATCTCATCCACACAGCCTCACACCCTACAATTGTTGACTCTATGAAACATAATATGTGCTTCTGTCTTCCTACGTATTTTAAAATAGAACTTCAGAACAGACGTGTATCGATAAGGTGACTTTATACAGGAATAGAAGTCATCAATATACACCAGGACGAATCACACACTGTCTCTCTTCCTCTCTCTGTCTCTTCCTCTCTCTGTCTCTTCCTCTCTCTCTTTCTCTCTCTTGCTCTCTCACAAACACACACAGTGTCTCTCTCTCACACACACACTGTCCAGCTGTCTTTCTAGATGTCTCTCTCACATGCATGGTGGTGAGACCATCGGTGACAGCTGCTAATGCGGGGCTGTTGAAGGACAGTGATCTTCCTTAATTATACATGAACTGTCTAGAAGAGAGAGGAGTAGGACCGAGAGACACAGCCAGAAGAGAGAAGAAAAGGGAGGGAGGGAGATGAAGGAGAAAAAGAGATGAGAGAGAGAGGGAGACACAATAGAACAAGCTCTGCAGCTGACCTGAACCTACACTAACACTGCACGTACAGTACAAAACTCCATCCATGAAACTTGCAGCGTGACAACATACCATAAATATACATGTCACACACGGTAACTCAGAGGAACACAGAGGGTACACAGAGCCCAACGCGCCATCTCTCCATCCTTCTCATCTCCTACTCTCCTCCACCCTTCACCTCCTGACCTCCACCCCTCACCCTCCTTCCAAGAGAACAAACTGGTAGAAGCTCTATGAGCCTGTCAGTGGGCCCAGAGCTTTCCTGAAGGCCTGAAGGAGCTCCCTGGATGACCCGCGTCGGAACGGGGTAGGGAGAAGAAGTCCTGGAACAGTGAAAAGCGTGTTGTTGTTGGAGCAGAAGCCTGCGTCAGGAGGAAGTTCATAAAATATGCAGAGCGATCCGAGCCGGAACAGAAAACCATTAAGGCGTGAGGAGGACGCGGAGCGGGACCACGAAAATGAGTTCAGCAAAACAAAAATGCTTGTTTCCAATGCGAGAGAGAGAGAGAGAGAGAGAGAGAGAGAGAGAGAGAGAGAGAGAGAGAGAGAGAGAGAGAGAGACAGAGACAGAGACAGAGACAGAGACAGACAGACAGAGAGAGAGAGAGAGATGGGGAAGGGGGCTACTGGCACACACACACTCGTGCAGGTACACACAAACACAACCTAACAGCACTTAAGAGTTGCTGTAAATCATTGATGGGGTGGATGTGGAGGAGCAGACGAACACTTAACTGACAAGCCGTGTGTGTGGCCTGGAGGCGGGGTGAGCCTTCTCCGTGCTGGCCGAACAGCAGAAACACTTTAACTACACTTGAATACAAGAGTGACACTGATGCTCTGGTAAAAGTTGTCTTTATACACACACATAACTAACACATATAAATACATGTAAAGAATATGCCTGAGTACCCCCCGACTGATGTTAGATTGTTGGAACACTTCCTATCAAGTCAGTCACAGAAGTCAGGCCACACCCATAGAACCACCGACAATCCGTTGAAAACTTCCTTGGAACTTCTAGATTCTGATCGCGGGCGACGGCGACAGCGACAGCCACACGGAGAGGAGAGTGATTCCTGACTGGCCACGCGGAGTGGAACCACGACAGATTACACAGTTGCCGTCATTTCACGGTATATGTGACCAATCAATCAACTACTGGTCACCGGCGGGGCCATCGCTGTTACAACTACCGATACAAATGGTTCTCTTTCTAATATCAAACATGGGTATCGTCATTCATCGATAGGACTACAGTTGGTATTGTATATTATAGAGTGTAATATTATAGACAGCATGTATTGGTTATTCATCACACTGCCTCCAAACTAAGCGGTTCTTAATGATGATCACAAGCTGTTAAGATGGCCATCGTTGTCACCGTAATAGCATCTGAAGAAAACAATGGGTTGTTTCAGTAGAATATATTTGTTGACCAGTCGCACCCAACGCAATAATGTCAGGGGTCATTAAAATCACAATAAGATCATCGCGTGCTGGGGGTGCAAGCATGGTCGCCCTACCTGGATGCTGCACGAGATCTCGGAGTCGTCTAGTAACCGAATCGTGCATTGAATGTCCTGATCTAGGGAGCGGATGCTTGGACTGCGAAACCGGAGCATTTTCATTCTCCTGTCGTTCTGTCCCCTTTCCACATATCATACACTCGCCGTTGGTCGCAGTGACGTGGTCCACGTAGGGATGGATGCAAAGAACTGTTTCTAGGAGGGAGAGGCTGCATCTGTCGCCTGCACGAGAAGACTGGTCGGCTCAGCATCTCTCTCTCTCTCTCTCTCTCTCTCTCTCTCTCTCTCTCTCTTCACCCTCTCTCTCTCTCTCTCTCTGTCTCTCTCAATCTCTCTGTCGGTAGATCACATAGTGCGCCTGGGATGCGCTCTTGCGCGCAACTTATTTCCCCACCGCTAGTTTTTCTCACACTTTGGATTTTTACCTCCTATTCTTCAAATATGACGATTTTTCTTGATTTACATTTGTACTGATTCATGAAGCTAAATACATTTTGCTTTCCGCCAGCGTGTCCACCGTGTAGTATTCTTATATAAACAGTTATACTCAGCTCCAGTAGCCTACCAGTGAGGACACCTTGATGTTATGGACATACCTTGTAAATGGCCCAAACATTTTGACTGGTAGCCTGTCTGAAACCATGCGGTTGTTTTTGTGCGCTAGCGTGTCATGGGCTGTTCGTAACACTGCCAGCGCGCCACCTGCAAGCTTTTTCAATCAAATAGAAAAAAACGAATAAAGACAATACTTTAAAAGGATTTCAAATTCCAATCGAGGAAGATGTGTTATGAAATCCAACAATTGCACGGGTTCAATTAATTTATAAATGTCACCTTTACCATGATATTATTAAACATTCCATAACATAGTTTGCACTGTAGGCTACACCAGCCAATATACTGCGTATATTGGTTCAATATTGGTCTGCAATTGTTGCAACCGTATTTCACCGTGCCGTGTTTTTTATGCAAAACGACGGACGAATAACTAGGTTACATTACACTGCAGTTCAGCATGGTATATACCATAAATATGTATCTAGAATGCGTTGTATTGTTTTCCAATATAGTATACTGTCCCTTTAAGTCTAACGGGGCGGCTGTTTAGTGGTGCGTCACTACGCATCATACCAAAACAACCGACAGCGGTAGTATTCTGGGCCACGATCAGCAAGCTTAGCCGGGAGCCCGGGCAAAACACAGACCAAGAGAAATGATATATATTATAATGGGAGTCTCCGGCACCGGAAAGTAGGTGTTGGCTGTCAGTCCGTGTCCGTTCCCAGGTTGTGAAGTGTCGTTAAAATGAAAAGGGTGAGGTGTATATCACTTTGCCACGGGCCAGTGATGAACTGACAACCAGACCATGAATAAACCACCTGCCCCGTTTCGGGTTTAAAGTTCCACATTGCGTAACCTCTGTTTTGTTGACCGTATCCCTATTGTTCTTTAAACATTTTTGAATCTAGTGAAATATATGTAGATAAACGTTATGATTCATTGTAATTGTTTGAGCTGGATGGGCCGAGTAATTAAAGTGTTGTTTTTTACCCATCGCTAGATCAACGTTAGGGATCTTCCTGTCGGAAAAGGTAGGCAATATTAAATCCCATTCCTAATATTTAACTTTCGGTTCGGTTCACCCGTGCGTGACGTTATGGCCTCGACCGACTTGACTGTCTCTCCTCCTTTCAGCTCGGGTGGCCGTTGCACGAGGGGGATGACTTTCACCCGCGGGAGAACGTTGAGAAGATGACTCGCGGGGAGCCCCTCACAGACCAGGTGGCCAAACGCATTACCGTTTCACTCGTCGCTCCCGGTCGGTGTGCGTGCGCGTGTGCATGTCATGGGATTGTTGTTTGATATGATGCATCATGAACGAGTGCACCGAGTTCTCAGAACGGCTCTAAATCTCAATTAGGTCTGGCTCATGTAGAGGAACCAAATTCTGAGAGAGCAGAGAGAGAGAGAGAGAGAGAGAGAGAGATCACTGGCTTGTTCATGTTTGTGTTGGTGTGTGTGTGTGTGAGAGAGATTTCACTGGCTGTGCTGGCAGGGTAAAGCATGTTCCTGTCTCGGTAAGGTGTCAGATTATTAAAACCTGAATCTGGTTTTTGAGGCTGATTCTGTGTGTTCTCTCCAACTCTGTAGGACAGAATACCCTGGCTGCTGAAACTACATGATGTTGTACTTAGGTAACTATGCTGTCCACACACACACACACACACTCAGACTCAGATTAAACAAAATTGTGTTTTGGCAAAGGTGCATGTTTTAGAAGAAGGGAGAGAGTGCGTGCGAGATGGAGGGAGCATGTAAATGTCAGATAAAAAATAAACAAGATGAAAAAATGGAAGGAGGGAGAGAGGGAAGGAGAGGGAGATGGAAGGAGAGGAAGAGGAAGAAGGAGCAGAGGAGGGAGAGAAGGAAGGAGAGAGAGAAGGAGCAGAGGAGGGAGAGAAGGAGGGAGAGGGAGGGAGAAGGAGCAGAGGAGGGAGGGAGGGAGGGAGAGGGAGAGAGAGGGAGCAGAGGAGGGAGAGGCTCTGCCAGCTCATTTAAAATCTGTGTGACGACTTCAAAGAGCTGCAGCCTCCTTTAGACTAATTCTGCCCTCCCTACCTTGAGCTCTTCCTCTATCATTCCTTCTCTGCCTCCTTCTCTCCCGTCTTCTCTCCCTCCCTCCCTCCCTCCGATAATCTCCCTTCTCTTTACCATTTAGTCACACTCCTTATTCCTCCATGTTTGTTTCCAGCACCAGCTCCTGTGTGTGTAGTTCTACTGTGTGTGTGGTTCTACTGTGTGTGTGGTTGACTGACCTGTATTTTCCAGCGAGAGGTCTGCTGGTTCAGACGCCATCGTGGTGTGTTCAGCCCTCCGCCGCCTCTACAGACAGATCCTTCTGTTTGGCCGCAGCGCCCTCACTTCCTGTCCTGCCCAGACTGCCCCGCCCACCCTGCCGGATGTGTGGTTCCTCTTCCTGTACGGCTCCTATGACCTCATCCACAGCAGGATGCTGGGCCGCGGGGGACACTTCATGTCACCTGACCTCCTGCGCTCCCAGTTCGACGTCCTGGAGCCTC
Organism: Hypomesus nipponensis; assembly: GCF_054491055.1. Classification (NCBI taxonomy): domain Eukaryota; kingdom Metazoa; phylum Chordata; class Actinopteri; order Osmeriformes; family Osmeridae; genus Hypomesus; species Hypomesus nipponensis. The sequence goes on along the minus strand of NC_140384.1, from coordinate 9,327,136 downwards.
CGTCGGAGGAGGAGAACACCCTGATGCTGGACATCCGCAGGAGCAACGCCGACATCGCCATGGAGATAAAGGCCCACCTCCTCAGCATCAGTTCGTAACCATGGACACGGCTGGAGAGGACTAAGACCCTGGTTGCTGCCTTCGCAGCAGCAATGGAGAACCCTAACCCTTTTTTTAAATGAGTCAAAACACAGCACATAAGAAATATGTTTTTGGATGTTCTCACTTGCAGCCCATTCTAGTAACTGTAGAGGAACTATGACAGATACAGGAAGCATGGGGTAGTCCCACCATGAACCCAGGTAAACCCCACAGCTAGAGGGCTGGGTGAGGGCGGAGGAGGGTGAGGGAGGAGGAGGGTGGAGGAGGATTGGACAGCTTCAGGCAGGCTGGGGAGTAGCTAGGGCTTCTGTTAAAGCCTGTAGGCCAGACTACACACCGCCTGGAGGTCCTCTGATAACCAGGATCACTAACCTCCAGGGAAGACCTCCACCGCCCCCCTCTCTCTCCCTCCCGCTCCATCCCAGAATCATGGAGCCGTTTTGGGGGGGGTGCGTCATCTCCTAGCCCCAACCAGGGGTATTTCAGGAGCTTCTAATCCAGCCAGAATCCCCTCGGCTGTACTCATATCTCTCTCACACACACACAACAAGACGGAGCATAACACACACACACTCAGACAGGGTGAACATGCACACACACGCTGACATCAAGATGGATGTACATAACTGAGTCTTTTGGTGTGTGCGCACACACACACTTATCACCCCCAGCTGATGATAGCATGTGTGTGTTGATCCAGGCAAGGACACAGACACACACACAGAGGAAGAACAGAACAGCCCATAACAGGAGTCTCATAAATACAGGGACTCATGGGAATTAATTAAAACCTTTAAAGTATCTGATAGACACTGACTTCGTATCTAATACCTGCTTTCAGTATGCAACTGCCACCTAGTGGACAGACTTGTATACGACAGGCTAGAGCTCGAATAGATTTACAGACTTTCATTTACAGACTTAATGGCAGATAACGCTATTACCAGAGGTTTAATCTGACATTTGTATCTGGGGGAGATCTGCTTTTGGAAGGATTTCAGTCGGGCTAAATTCAGAACCTAGTGATGAAAAAATATGTACAAGAACACCAAACATCATAAAGATTTTTTGAAAGGGCTGGTTTTGACAGTTGATTGATGTCCATGCAGGTTTTGAGTACATAAATTGAATGAAAGACATCACAAATCTTTTCCTTTTCCTTTTTTTTAACCACTTTCCAGTCTTACATACAGTACACACAACCAAACACTGGACCTGTGTGTTAGGAGGGCTGTGTGTGTGTGTGTTATGAGGGTTAAGCGTGTGTATTAAGGGGTGTGTGTGTGTTGGGGGCTGAGCAGGTGCTGTATGGCAGCACTGACATCTCCTCCAGTAGAGAGGAGGGCCTGGAGGTTGGCCTGTCTGTTCAGGAATCTTCTGGAGCTCAACTCCTCTGCTCCGCACCAGAGGCCTGCAGAGAAAGTGGTAAAACGCCAACATTTGACAAAGAGAGGAAAATAAAAACGTATCTAAGACACACTAAAACATTAATGGAAGCTAAAAAAAAAACACTCAAACACAGTGGCTGAATAGGGTGACCTGCTGGCTGGTTCTGGCCAGGGCCTGTAACATCTGCTGCACAAACTCCTGCTGCTGATGCTGTTGCTCCATTTCCACAGCAACCTGCGGTCCGCTGCCGGGGTCTTCAGGGGCGGAGTCAGGGGGCGACCCAGGGGCGGGGCCAATGCCGGTATCTGCTTCTCCCAGCACAACCCTCACAGAACACAGAGAAGAAAAACATAACTTTTGCGTGGTGATGATTGTCCTCTGTGTTGGATAGAGATGAATGGGGATGCAGAGAGATAATGAGGCACTGTACGCATGTATGCATTTGTGTAGTATATTCATTTAGCAGTCTGTGTGTGTGTGTGTGTGTGTGTGCAGGCCTCTCCCCACCCTGGTATGAGACTCGGAGCCTCGGCCGCCAGCACCTGCAGGCCCTGCTGGATCTGAGTGAGGGCCCTCATGGCCCTGGGGTTCAACATGGCTGCCAGCACCTCCGGGCTCTGCATCTGGCCAATCACACGCGCTGTTACTGCACTCTCCACCAATCACAGACACTCTTTTACTGCCCCTCCCTCTTGGCGCCTTCTTGCTTTACTGTTGACGAATCGTGTCAATGTTTCTAGAATAATCAAAGTTCAGTCTTGCTGTTGCATGAAGAAGCCATGACAAGTTTCTCTTTGGAGGAAGGGCCAATAAGAACAATGCCTGTTTTCTAACCTGTTGCAGGAATTCTGGGAGATGAAGTCTAATTTCCTGCTGGAGTTGGGGATTCCCAGCAAACAGAGGGTTGCTCAACATCATCTGACACAGAAATACAGTCGTGATAGCAGACAGACTCGTAGAGAGAGACATGACATTGATATGTGTGTTTGTCGGTGTGTGTGCATGTGTTTGGGTGTATTTGTGTGCGCGTGTTTGACCGTCATGCATGTGTGTGTTTACGTGTGTGTTTGCGTGCGTGTGTGTGTTTACGTGTGTGTGTGTGTGTGTGACCTGTGCGGCGAAGTCCGGGTTGTGGCTGAGGCAGTCCAGCATAGTGCTGGCACAGGATCCTGACATCATGCTCTCCAACAGCCCAGGCTGCTCTGTGAGCCGCTGGAGCATCACCTGCATGGCTGAACTGAACACTTCACCTGGAGAGAGAGAGCAGGGGAGGGAGAGAGCAGGGGAGGGAGAGAGCAGGGGAGGGAGAGAGCAGGGGAGAGAGAGAGCATGGGAGGGAGAGAGCAGGGGAGGGAGAGAGCAGGGGAGGGAGAGAGCAGGGGAGGGAGAGAGCATGGGAGAGGGAGAGAGCAGGGGAGAGGGAGAGAGCAGGGGGAGAGGGAGAGAGCAGGGGGAGGGAGAGAGCAGGGGAGGGAGAGAGCAGGGGGAGGGAGAGAACAGGGGGAGGGAGAGAACAGGGGAGGGAGAGAGCAGGGGGAGGGAGAGAGCAGGGGAGGGAGAGAGCAGGGGGAGGGAGAGAGCAGGGGAGGGAGAGAGCAGGGGGAGGGAGAGAACAGGGGAGGGAGAGAGCAGGGGGAGGAGAGAGAGAGCAGGGGGAGGGAGAGAGCAGGGGAGGGAGAGAGAGAGCAGGGGGAGGGAGGAAAATGGGGAACAGGGAATGTGACATACAAATATAGACTATTGCGAGATTCAGACATAACATACAAATTTGCTATAAAACATTTTGCGAGCGTGTGTGTGTGTGCACCTCCCATTGCTGCCCCCAGATTGGCTGTGGAGCTGCTCTGAGGGGCGTGGCTAATCTGGGCTGGGTCGATTGTGGGTGTGATCACGGCAGCAAGAGAGCTGGGCGCAGTGGGCGGGGCCCAGGGGTTGGGGAGGGGCTGGATGGTCTCCAGGTCGTAAGGTGTTTCCCCCGGTGACGGGGTTAGCAACAAGGGACTTCCTCCGAACTAGGCCAGAAAAATAAGTACTTTACAGACAAGCTAAAAATAGTCTAATTTGATTCAACCTTGAGACAACTGCATAATAGTTGTATAGGTACAGCACATATATATATATATATATATATATATATATATGTATATAAAGAGAGGAAGTGAGAGTTACAAACACTACAATCTCTAATGCAATAAATCTCTCTTTGACTCACTTATCACTGCAAGGACCGAGCAGAGCTGCTGTTTGTGCCAAGTCATGCCCTTTGTCTGGAAGGGCCTTTCTAAATCTCACATAAAAGGTGTCATGCATTTCTTTTCTAAATCTTACCGCAAATGAAGCATGGAATCTGAGTAAGGCATATTATATAGCAGTCATTGTATAGAGGTACCAGAGTGGGTGGATGAGAAGCATCTGCTGAACAGTAAGGGCATCATCACAAGGGTAAGCAAAAATTCGTTTAAACACGCTGTCTGTGAATGCTTAAGTATAAACACACAGGAGAATTATGGTGACTATTTAACAGTACTACAATCATCATCAATATGGCACACCATATTTACTATTGGTTAGCTAAGCGCCACATTGCGCGTAGGCGATAGTTTGCTAACAAGTTTACACACCGGGGGACATTTCTAACGGACTGACCTGTCTGATGCTGCCGTTCCCTGGAACGCCAGGGTCTTCCTTCTCCTCTGGAGTTTTTACAGTAACTTTAATCGTTAAATCCATCGCTAAAGCATTTTCGTAGTTCCTTACAGGATCAGACATCCCTCGTCTCGAGAACGGTACAGGGAGTGGTACCAGTCAATGCCGGACGCTGGATCAAACTGCGCGTTCGGAGGACCGTGATATAGCCTAACACGCACGCGCTTTTACTGTACGGCTTTAAAAATGCGACTCATGGCAGTTTAAAGACACAACCGCTCGAAATACGTCTACAAATGAATACACTCTCAAGACATGAGTTGATACACTGAAAAAGAAGTTTATTGACTTTATACAGTGGAGAAAAAAAACATACATTTCACACCTGTCATTTGGCATCAAACCAACCAACCAGAGTAGAGGAAAGTAAGGGGGGGGGGGGGGGGGGGGGGGGGGGGTTAAGAGTGTTGTACAACCAAATCCGAACGCAACAGGAGTCATGGTGACATCAATCCACGCCCACCATCATCAAACTCAGGTGTTTAATTAGAGCAACCTTTTAAAAAGCCTGTACTTGCACTTTGCAATGCCACACACCCTGAGTGTCAGGGTGCTTATCGCCTGTGTATATTTGCCCTTGTATACGATACTGTGGGACATGCAGAGTGCATGAACATGCGGTGACAGGAGAACGTAAAAACCCTGAAGGAGCAGGAGAAGGGGAGTGTCTTGATTCGTTTGTGATTGTTAATGTAGTCAGTTAAGTTCCCTCTCTCCGACGCATTCATAGATCCGACTCCAAGCCCTTCTTGCCCTTCCTGTTGCCCTGCCAACCAACAGAGACCAGGAAGAGAATGTGAGTTGTCCTGGTGTGAGCCGAGGTCCAACCGGCTTGCAGAGCTGTCAACATGACAGGCCCAGGGACCAATGACAGGCGATGCATATATCAGAAGGCGGGACTTTGGGATGTCCCTGACCTTCAAAATCAACTAAAACACTTGGAATGGATTTTAAAGTAGCTCCTTGGTTAGACTAAAATAACTGAATAATCTCTCTTATCTGCTCCAGCATATTTTCACCACAGTTGTCATTTTGATGGGTCCTTAACAGAGATGATGTCCTAGGCTAGTTAATGTTGAGTCTTCGGCTAGCCTTAGAGTGTGTTCTGATTATGACTCCGAGAGCTGTTACCTTGGCCTAGCATGTCTGACTTCCTGTCTCACTTCCTCTCTGCCCTATGAGGAGCACACACACACACACCTAATATTTACAGACACAACACACACAGGCAAGCTCTGTTGCTGTCATAACTAATATTGTCTTGGTGTGTGTGTGTGTGTGTGTGTGTGTGAGTGTGTGTGTGTGTGTGTGTGGTTTCGTACCTGATGTTTCGGCTGTTCAGATTGTAAACCTTTCACTTTTGATTTCTCCTGTTCCAACGAGGCGTGAAGTGACGTCACCTGGAACAAGCGACAAGCAGTCTGATCAAGCAAGCAGTACACGGCTGACTCAAGACTAAACACACACACACACACACACACACACACACACACACCTGTGAGGACAGCTCTTCTTTGATGTTTAGAAGCTCCTCCACTTGTAGAAGGATCTCTGCTTTATCTTTCACTGTTGGGGAAGGTGTGTGTGTGGTAAAACAGCAGTTAGCATCGTATCGAGTCGTTCAAGCTCCCTTCTGGGGTCTTAATGTCTGGCTGATCCCTAACCCGTAAGACTTACTCTCTCCCTGCTGGAGCATCTTCAGCAGTTGGGAGTTCCTGGCCTTCACTTCCTTGTATTTAACCTGTGGAGGTGGTGGGGGGCAGGATTAAACACCCAACTCATACGAACACAAACCAGCAGTTTTACTGTGATACAGTATCACGCCTACACACGCACGTGCACACACACACCTCCCACTGTGAGATGATCTTCTTCAGCTTCTCTATCTCCTGGTCCTTCTTCTCCAGGTTGTATTTCAGCTGCTCTGCTCGGGGGTCCTGGGGGGTGGAGGGGGAGAGAGGGGTTATACAGACCGTTCCCTCCAGACCACCTGTACCACCAGAGGAGGTGTGAGTCCAGGCGGCCTGAGAGACACACTCACAGAGGAACCCTTCTTCATCTGAGGAGCCAGCCTCTGTGGTAGTACACGACACACTCCTTTTCAATGTCAGACTCTGGAACAGGAAGTAGGGAGGTCACGGGAGGCTTCGAGCTGATTGGTCGACCTTACCGGTTCGTGTTCCGTGGAGGTGTTGACCTCCTGGCCGCCGCTGGTGAACTGCTCCCGTCTCTTCTCCTGCTGGACGATCTTGATCACGTCGTCCTCCAGCTTGTTAAAGAACCGGTCTTCTGGGGGTGCCGGATTGGCCGTTTTGAGCTCCTGAAAGGGGATTGGTTGATGTTGAAATTGGGTTGGAGGGGCCAGACCTGCAGGTGGACACAACAAGCGCTTCTGTAGCCACCTGTCCAAGGTCGGTTTGTCTACTCACCTCTTTATCCTGCTTTTTATTCAGCTGTTCTGTTGGGAGGAAAACAAGGGTGTTATTAAACAAAAACACACATACGCACTCACACATGCGGTCGCACACATACCCACGCGCGTTGGCTCTACGAGTCAGCGTGTGCATGTCAACACACGGGAGCAACATTCTGGACCAACCTCACTCCTTCCCTCACCTAGGTTCCCCTCTGCCTGGAAGTCCTTCAGAGAGACCGTCATCTTCTTGTCTTTCCCCTGCTGGTTCTTCTTTTTCTCCTTCTTCCCTCCTCCTGCTGCTCCCCCTCCTCCTCCTTTAGCCTTGGGAGAGGCTGTGTCTGTACCGTCGTCCTGAGAGATGACACACACACACAGAACGTGGTTCCTCTTGGATGTGAAAGCAACCGTTTGGGGTTTATTCAAGGCTACGCTTTGTGACTGTGTCAGTACCTTGCATTGCTCAAACTCCAGTTTACTGAGAATAAGGGCCTTCTCTAAGTCTGCCTCGTACAGCTCACTGGTCAACTGCAGGGGAGGGAGAAAGAGCGGAACAGGAAGTCAGCAGAGGAGACATGGTGAAGGAACACACACTGTGTCAACTCACTTTCCATATTCACTCTTTGTGTCTATACGTGTTGCGTCTCAGTGTTTGTGTTTGCAGCTGTTCTCTGATTGGTCACTGCACCTGATCGTCCCGCTGCTTCCACTTCTGCCAACCTTCAGGGGGCGTGGCCTGGTCACCTGACAACGGGTTTAGCAGCTCATTGGCTACCGTCTGCAGCGACAGGGCGGGGGGCTGGGCGGTGGACTTCTGAGGGAGCTTCTTGAAGGCGAGACTCCGTAACTAGGCAACAGGTAAGAGGACAAGACTGAGTCAAAGTAGATAAACACAACGAGGCATCCATCTTGGAGAAATTAACTGTTTTCAGAAGTGAGAATTAAATCCTGTCTGGCTTCCAACACTTTTTTGTGGCTGTGTTACACAGCCCCCTCCCCACACTGGAGGAAACCCGGACAATTCACTAGTGTTCAGGAGTGGGTGAGAGTATTTAAGTGAGAGTGAAAGAGTGACTGTTGGTCACCTCGTTGGCCTCGGTCTGTTGCTGCTCTTTCTTTTTCTTTCTCTTCTCCTTCTTCTTGTCGTTTCCCTGGATGGCCTTCCCACCCTTTCCCGTCCGAGACTTCCCTGATTCACGCCCGCTTTTAGACTTGCCAGTCTCTGAATTTTCAGAGTCCGAATCAGAGTCTATCTGGAGGAGGGCGAAGCGAGAAGCCGTGGTGTGGACGGAGATCATTGTTGATGCCATCGAGATACCTGTGCGGAGGAGGCCACACAAAGACAATCACAAAGAAAGAGACCGTTATAAGAAGGAGAACCCAACGCACTTGAAAACATTGTTACGAGCCAACGAGGAGCAAATATATCATAACCTTATTTCCTACGTAGATAAACTTTGTTATTAGCCTGCGAAGATTTTTATCATGCTTTTTATTTGCCCCCAAACTGGAGCGGATACTAATGGCATGCTATCGTCGTTTACCAGCTGTATAATAGTAGCTACGACCCTATGACCATGTTAGCTAGCAAACAGCTCAGAAACCCTTTGTCACCAGTTAATAGAGTCCTCACTGTAGCAGGAGTGGCTACATTCGTCAGATTGGCTTAATAACTAACAGCATACTGGTGTCAGGTCCGGAGAGAACCGATCTGTTAGCCAGCATGACCGAGGAGAAAGACGAGTCGAAGAGACAAGCTAGCTAGCCGGCTAGCATTACACTGCAGCAACGGTGGCATGCTAGCAAACGCAAATAAGTTTAAACTACGTAAGCACGTCTACCACAAGTACGGTTACCGGTGCTAAAATACATTAAATAATGAAACTGTTGCGCATGATAGGTAGAATGTGAAAAATACTTCGGTAAAAAACGTACAAACGTACTTTCACCTGTTTCAAGTCGCTGTATCCTCGGTTACCACACGTTCACCACTCAGTCGGCAAAGTACGGTGGCCAGCACATCCCAAAAATGCTTGTCTTTCACAACTCAAAACAACGGGTAGTAAGCCCAAAAAAAACAATATAAGTTATGATAAACTGAAAAACAGTACGACCCCTGTTAGGGTTTATTACCATGTAATGCCAAACCAGAATATAATTTATTAATTATACAGTATGAAACCAACAAAACAAACATCAACAAACAAAACAACATTAGCAAACACACAATTCACAATTTTGAGACTGGTTCAGATCAAAGTGCTTTTATATGAATCCCGATCTATTACATGAACTGCCACAGTGTTCACTGTGCACCATAAGATCAAGTCTCTCTTTCTTCCACCATTCAGTAAGAAAATAAGTAAAATCCTCAAACTAGGAGGATAAATCATTGGAACGAATTTTGCCTCAAATGTTTCCACAGACCAGGAAGCACATTGACAAACATTTTTGTTTGTCGTACAATGAATGTAACAAGGACACACAGAATGCAGTCATCCTGTTCACGTCATACCAGAAGCTTCCTGCTATTGCTTATTGCTGTTACTGTCAGTTAATCATCATGTCTGTTTTAGACTTCCTTTCCAGCCACTGATTGATTGATCAGTCTGTGTTTGTGGGCACTTCGATTGAGTCCTCCTGGAAGGAGCCACGGCTGGTAATGAGGATGGACTGCCCCCTGGGGGTGGAGGTCATCAGGTTGCCGGGGGAGATCTGCCTCAGTTCTCTGCGAGACAGGCGGACTGGTGTCAGCACCACCTCCCCCGCCACATACTCACCCCCTCCTTCTCCTCCTCCCTGCCCCTCCCCCCTGCCCTGTGTGGGGGGTCGGGAGGAGGGGTGGGGGTGGGGGTTGAGGGAGTCATTGACCAGATCTCGGAGTTTCTTCTTGAGCTCTCGGCTGCTGCTCTTGTAGAAGTACAGGTCTCTCTCCACCTGCTGCAGCCTGGCCTGTGCTGCCTGCTCTGCCTCACCTGGACCCCCGCAGCCGCCCTCTACATACACACACACACACACACACAGATGAACACAAAGCAGCTGAGCAGGAACAATCCAATATAGTGAGACACTGTAAAGAGACCAACTTTTCCAGTTTTACTGGAACAGTGTTACAGTCCGGGCTTACAACTAACTTTTGTCCTTGAAAAAAGTTTCGAAAGGTTTGAAAAAAGTTTTGGAAAAATATTTTTCTACAAAACAGTTAAAAAAAAATATATATATATATATTTTTCTTAAAAAGTTTGAAAATATTTTTTGAAAAAAAACCTCCCTTACACCCCTGTCGCCCCCCCCCTCCCTCTTACCTCCCCCTCACCCCCCCCTCCCTTCCCAGTACCTCCCCCCTCACCCCCCCCACTCCCTCCCCAGTACCACCCCCTCACCCCCTCCCTCCCCAGTACCCCCTCACCCTGCAGCTGCTGCAGCAGTATCTGGATGCTGTGCTGATGCTCTCGGTGCTGCAGGGTGAGCCTGCGGTCAGCGTCCAGGGTGAGGCGCTGCAGCGCGGCCTCCATGCCCGCCAGCGCGGCCCGCTGCTCCTCCCCGGCCAGACGCAGCTCGTCACAGCTCAGCTGCAGGCGTCGCTCGCTCTCCCGCAGACACACCACCTGTCAGATGGCTGAGCGGTTAGGAAATCGGGCTACCAATCAAAAGGTTGCCGGTTCGATTCCCGGCCATTTCAAATGACTGTGTCCCTGGGCAAAGCACTTCACCCTACTTGCCTCGGGGGGAACGTCCCTGTACTTACTGTAAGTCACTCTGGACAAGAGCGACTGCTAAATGACTAAATGTAAATGTGTGTGGAGAGAGAGCTACAGAGCTTCTGTGTGCGTGAGAGAGAAAGAGTACGATAGCATGTGTGTGTTGTGTGTGTGTCCTGACCTTGTTGAAGTACTTAACCAGCAGTGCTGAAGCCTCCGGTTGCGACAGCTCCCTCAGCTTCCCGATGACATCATGGTGGGTGGGGTCGGTGTGGGCGGGGCCTCCCAGCTGTGTGTGTCTCTCCTGGATTGAGCGGTCCTTAAACTCCACCGCGGCATCCAGCGCCTCCAGCGCTTCCTCAAGCTGCAGCAGGGCATGCTCCTCCTACACACACACACACACACACACACATCCCCTGTTCATGGAGCAGCAGTGAGAGGCATCAGTGATGTTGTGGCGGGGGCCAGGTGTGGGGGGTGCCCCTCACCTGAGGCGTGAGCAGCCTGGCCTCCCTGAGCTGGCTGTCGAACGCCTCCCTCCTCTCCCTCAGCACGGCCCTCTCCCTGCGGAGCTCCTCCAGGGAGGCCCCGCCCCGCCCTCCGCCCTCCAGCTCCTCCTCCACCACCACCAGCCGAGCAGACACCCTCAGCAGGTCCTGGCTCAGAGCCTGCACGGGCACACACACACACACACACACACACAAACAGACATGCTATAGATGAGAGCAAGTAAAACAGCCTCCACACGTGCAGGCAGACGACACACACACAAACAGACATGCTATAGATGAGAGCAAGTAAAACAGCCTCCACACGTGCAGGCAGACGACACACACAAACAGACATGCTATAGATGAGAGCAAGTAAAACAGCCTCCACACGTGCAGGCAGACGACACACACACAAACAGACATGCTATAGATGAGAGCAAGTAAAACAGCCTCCACACGTGCAGGCAGACGACACACACACAAACAGACATGCTATAGATGAGAGCAAGTAAAACAGCCTCCACACGTGCAGGCAGACGACACACACACAAACAGACATGCTATAGATGAGAGCAAGTAAAACAGCCTCCACACGTGCAGGCAGACGACACACACACAAACAGACATGCTATAGATGAGAGCAAGTAAAACAGCCTCCACACGTGCAGGCAGACGACACACACACAAACAGACATGCTATAGATGAGAGCAAGTAAAACAGCCTCCACACGTGCAGGCAGACGACACACACACAAACAGACATGCTATAGATGAGAGCAAGTAAAACAGCCTCCACACGTGCAGGCAGACGACACACACACAAACAGACATGCTATAGATGAGAGCAAGTAAAACAGCCTCCACACGTGCAGGCAGACGACACACACACAAACAGACATGCTATAGATGAGAGCAAGTAAAACAGCCTCCACACGTGCAGGCAGACGACACACACACAAACAGACATGCTATAGATGAGAGCAAGTAAAACAGCCTCCACACGTGCAGGCAGACGACACACACACAAACAGACATGCTATAGATGAGAGCAAGTAAAACAGCCTCCACACGTGCAGGCAGACGACACACACACAAACAGACATGCTATAGATGAGAGTAAGTAAAACAGCCTCCACACGTGCAGGCAGACGACACACACACAAACAGACATGCTATAGATGAGAGCAAGTAAAACAGCCTCCACACGTGCAGGCAGACGACACACACACAAACAGACATGCTATAGATGAGAGCAAGTAAAACAGCCTCCACACGTGCAGGCAGACGACACACACACAAACAGACATGCTATAGATGAGAGCAGGTAAAACAGCCTCCACACGTGCAGGCAGACGACACACACACACACACACACACAAACAGACATGCTATAGATGAGAGCAAGTAAAACAGCCTCCACACGTGCAGGCAGACGACACACACACAAACAGACCTGACTGGAACGTAGCCTTTTCATCTCCAGCTGGCTCTTCTCCTGTAGACACGCCTCTCTGTGGAGCAGCACTTCCTCTCTCCTCCATAGCTCCTCTTCCAGCTCCCGTAAGTCCCGCCTCCTCTGCAGCGCTAGCTCCTCCTCCTGCTCCAGCCACGCCCTCCTCTCCTGCAGATGCTGAAGAAAAAAAATACAAAAAGAGAACTCCATTAACACATCCCTGGAAAAGAGAGTGAGATTCGAATCGCTGTTTGCAGTTCTTTGTAGTCATCGTACCTTTTCCTCAACGCCATCGGAGATGCCGTTTCCCTCGACTGTCTGAGGGGCGTGTCCTGTCTGAGGGGCGTGTCCTGTCTGAGGGGCGTGTCTTCCCTCCCGTCCGGCTCCCAGGCGGAGCTGCAGCTGGTCTCTCTGCAGTGTCATCTGCTCCACGCTGCGCTGCAGCTCCGCCCAGCTGCGCTGGCTCTGCAGGGACAGTCGCCCCAGCGCGCCCCCCCCACGCAGCCGTCCAGCCCCGCCCCCACGCCCCGCCCTGCACGGCTGCTGCCTCTGAACACACACACACAGGAAGTTGTGAAAGTAGTGAGGTTGAGGGTAACAACTATGAACGGATGAATACAGCTCCACTGTGGTAGTACTGGAATGTGTGAGTATGTGTGTGTGTGTGTGTGTGTGTGTGTGTGAGACACACCTTGTCTCTGAGTTGAGCTGTGTCCCTCTGATGTTTGTCTTTGGCAGTCTCTGTCTTCCCTGCGTCCACTGTCCTGAGAGACTCACCTGAAATAAACACACATTTCACCGTCTCTTATACACGTAAAACACAGGATGCTGCTGTAACACACCATTACTGTATGTGTGTGTGTGTACCATTTATAAAATGAACAGGATGCTTTGTACCAGTTTTATCCAGTTCTCTAATGAGCTCCTCTTTCAAGCATATGTTGACAGACAGCTCCTGGATCCGCCTCTGGGCGTGGCTAGCTCGTAGCCCCGCCTCCCTGTGACTCTGTCCATCGTGGTCCTCAGCACCTGGACAGACAGGATCCCACAGCCCCCCCCTGACCATCAGAAAGTCAACACACACCCCAGCCTGGAAGACAACGCACAGCCCAGTCTGTGTTTCATCATAGATTTGACAGATAATGACCAATTTTCCCCAGACTAACCCTAGATTATATATTTTTCTCTTACTTTAGGATAAGGCTTAATCCATTTCTGGGAAACTGGGCCAGTGTGTTTTGCATACTTATTTAAACTTATTTGAGTTGATCAAATGTACTGTTTAGACAGCGCCTGCTTGTTTGTACCTGCAGTGACCCCTGTCAGTGGAGGTAGGTTGGGTCGTATCTCATGGTTCTGTTCAGAACCCAGGTTCTGGGTCGTTCTCTGTTTGCTTGTCCAAGTGCGGTTCATCGAACGCCTGTTAGGGTCAGAGTTGGGTCGAACACTGAGGTTCTGTTTCCTAGTGTCGACCCAGACCAAACAAACCCACATGACAGTCAGTCTGTGATCGTCAGTCAGTCTGTCTCACCTGAATCTCTTCCCTCCCTCCACCTCCTCCCCCTCCCCCTCCTCCTCCCTCTGCTCCTCCAGGATGTGCTGTGTGAGGACTTCATCCTGCTCCTCTATCTGGGCGAGGAGGAGAGCGCTGCGGGTCTTAAAGGCTGCCAGCACCCTCTCCAAGGAGTAGGCTGGAGGACTGGTGTGGATCTACACACACACAGTTACACATGAACACGCACACACACACCACACAGAGGTAGAGATGTACAGCACCCCTACCTTCCTGGTGTTGCTGTGGCCCTGGCTGAGGAGGGGCACACTGTGAGGCCTCTTGGGTGCTAAGCTCCCAGAATCCTCTGCTTCCAGTGACACTCCTGACGTTGTGGTTCTGGAGGTTAGGAGGTCGCCACGGAGACGATCGATCATAAGCTGCTGCTCCACCAACTGGTCACTCTGTTAACATACACACACACACACACACACACACACGTCATACCTATGTCAACACTCTCTCCCCTCCTCCCCTCCCCTCTCCTCCTCTCTCCTCTCCTCCTCTCTCCTCCTCACCTCTCCTCTCTCCTCACCTCTCCTCTCTCCTCACCTCTCCTCCTCTCCTACTCTCTCCTCTCCTCCTCACCTCTCCTCTCTCCTCTCCTCCTCTCTCCTCCTCACCTCTCCTCCTCACCTCTCCTCCTCACCTCTCCTCCTCTCCTCCTCACCTCTCCTCCTCACCTCTCCTCCTCTCACCTGGATGCGTCTGTGTTCCTTCTCCTCCTCCAGGGCCCGCAGCTGAGTCTGTCTCTCCTGGAGGAGGCTCTGCACCTCCCTCCGCACCTCCCTCAGCTCCCCCTCCTTCTGCTCAAACACCGCCTCGTCTACGGCCAGTGCCTCCTGGGAGAGAGGGAGGGAGAGAGAGATAAAGAGAGAGATAAAGAGAGAGACAAAGAGAGAGACAGAGGTTCAGAGAAATACATAATTAAAACTCCCAGGAGCACATAGGCTGAACAGGAGCAGCTTAAGCAGCATGCTTGTCTGTAACAGGAAGTCTCCAGTACCTGACATTTCCTGAGCTCACGTCTGAGCTGCAGGATGGTGATGTGCTGGCCTTCACCCCTGCCCCCCCCGCTATCCACACCCCTGCCCTCCTCCCTATCATCTTCCCCGGCCCCAGCGGGCTGCTCCGATTGGCTGAGCTCCCTGTGTCTCTCCAGCCACTCCTGCAGACGCTGAAGCGCGTCATCGCTGTGGGGGGAGCTTTGAAGCTCCTCCAACAGGAACGCAGCTTCCTGGGCCAAGCAGCGGAACAGTGACTCCTCCCCCTCTGTCTTCCTGGACTTCCTGTCTGGCTCGTCCTCTTCCTGGCTGGTGTGTCTGTCTCTGTCCCTGTCCCTCAGGGCTTCTCGGAGCGTCTGGACCTCCTTCTCCAGCTCCCCCACGCGGGCCTCGCCCGGGTCCCACCCTGGACACGCCCCCCTGGCGCCCGGCCGGTTCCGCACGTGCCGGGCCCGCGAGGCGAACTGCAGCACGCTCAGCGTCTCCGCCACGCTGTGGTGGGAGGGGCTCACGCACGCCACCATCAGCGTGTGGGCGGAGCCTCCCAGAGAGTCCCGAAGGAGCCGCGTGATCTTGGCGTCCCGGTAGGGGACGTGGTTGCCGCGGCGACCGGCGCCAGCGGACGCCAGGGCGCGGATTACGTTGCCAAGGGCCAGCAGGCCGGTGTTGATGTGGACGGACTCCTTGAGGCGCTGGCCCGTGCTGCCGGTGCGACCGGCCCGCTCAGACCCCGCCAGGTCCACCAGGCGGAGCTTGGAGGAGAGCGTGTCGTTGCGGCGACGCTGGGTGAGCTGCAGGGTGAGGATGGCGTGGGAGCGGCTGGAGCGCTCGTTCATCTGGGTGGAGCCGGTGTGGCGCAGGGCGTTGCCTGCCTCCAGCACGCCGAGTAGCTCGTCGGCCGAGGTCACCGCCGTCTCCCTGGCGCCCACCACAACTGGAACACACACACACACGTGCTCTGACGACCTGCAAACACTCCTGCTCCTATGTCCATTACATTACCTCATAACAACAGGACACACAAGGTGGTAGTAAAGTGTAAAGTGTGCGTGACCTAACCTGTGTTTCCTCGGTCGTCTTCTCTGACGTGCAGCTCCTTATGTTCCGTGTGCAGCTCCAGCAAGTCCCGCAGTTCCTCTCGGTACAGCTCCACGTACGACACCCGGACAGAGGCGTCCACCTCGCTCTTCTCACCCAGAAAAGCGAACAGATCCTGGGCCACACGACTCACGATCCCCGCCTCCTCTTCCGGTACGGCGGCTGGACAGACAAGGACAAAGACTGACGAGTTAGAACATTGTAGACATCCTTCTTGTAATTACCAATGAATTGTACGGTTTATGACATACATACCGACATGCCCACCGCCAAGTGTATACGTCTTCCCGGAGCCGGTTTGACCGTAGGCGAACACCGTAGCATTGTAGCCCTCAATCAGCTGTTCCAGCAGCGGCTTAACGCAGGACTCGTACACGTCGGCCTGCCGGGATGTTGGACCGAGAGCGTGGTCAAACGGGAACGTGCGGTCAGCGCCTAACATCACCTGGGCTGAGTCGGGAACCACGCGCACACACACCTGGTGGTTGAGAAGAACCTCTTTGGGCAGCAACGGCCGGACCCGAACCGCAACCCGCACACAAACCTCACCCATCACTACCGCAACGTGATGCAGGCACGCAGGATACAAAACTGGAGCTGGTTAACTCGTATTACTACTTTCTTTCCCCAATAATGAAGTCATGTCCAGGCAGTTTACTAATGCGTGTCATGGTCTGTCCGGCAGGCTTATCTCAATCTCTCTCGTTTTTTTGCCTTACACAACTTGTAAAATAAGTTAACATTAGGTTAATGCTGTAAGGAACAACTACTGCAACTATCTGCACTCGACCAGTTTGTACTTGTCAAAAGATCGTACACTTTCGCAGTTATTCAACTCAATTCCTCCCTGCACCGTTTTGTTGTCTTTCTTCCGTTGCCTGGGAAACCGCCGTGCCGAGCTGTTAAGTCGAGGAGAGCAGCAGCTCGTGCGTCCAAGAAGAGCAAAATGAGCTGTCTATCGCAACAGCGCCGTCTGGCGATAGACATAATACTGTTGTTTCCCGACTACTAAACCAAACTGAACGGAAACAAAACCCAAAAATGCACCCTTTACTTTCTTCAGAAAAAAAATAAAGTCTAATGAAATACTAATTGAAGCACACGTTTTTATTTCCAACCTATTTATTTATTTATTTATTTATTCAGTAGTATACACAGCGTGTGTGGTGTATCGGAATGTGAGCCATCTCTTGGTGGTGCTCCTTAGCGTATGGCCACAGGTAGAAGTCTATGACAGCAGAGTTGATGCTGCAGCTCAGTCCATCTCTCTGCTCCACCAGGCTGGCAAGATGGGCCCTGATCCTTTCCACACAACTGATGGAACATCCACGGATCTCCACCTCTCTTCGGTCACCTGAACACAGCAGCTCACCTGGGAACCAGAAGGACAGGAGCAAATAGTGTAACATTCACACACACACACACACACATACAGTGAGATACTTAAAAGAAAGTATAAATGGTACACTAGAGAGACACATACACAAACAGCAAGGTAAACTGCTATAGAAAAACAAAATGGACGCACACACACCTTTCTTCAGGGTTTCCATCAAAGTGTCGGAGTAGCTTAGCGCTCCCAGGTAAACGAGAGCCTGAGGCACCCTGTAGTCTGCGAACATGGTGAGGTAGTCCAGGTTGGGGATATCCCCCTCCCCCCGCGCCTCCATGATGCCCCAGAAGTCGGCCACCAGGATCTGGGCTCGCTTGTAGAAAGAGATCCTCCGGCCCTGAGGACACAGACACGACCTGTGTTGGAAGGATGACCTTCTCCTCAACAACACATTTCAATCCAGGCTGAAAAGGACACTGGTGGTGATGGTGGTGGTGGTGGGGGGGGGGGACTATGGAAAGCATGAAAGCCAAGTGATGACATGATGATAAGAGTTTTCCTAACAACATGGTCTGAGGTACAGTGTGTGAACTCCTGTTGGGAGGACTACTGTTTTTCACCAGCAGAGGGAGCTCTGGGATCACTTACTCCGAGTCAGTTTCGCAATCTGTGTCACCCTGTGTCACAAAGTCCTCGTTTTACTGCACCTCGTAAACGGCCTCGTCTCTGTACGAGGGCAGCCTGTCCACAATGAGCTCCACCATCTTGCGGGCGTCGCTCCCCGCCCGACCGATGAAGCTCCGGAAGCTTCCTCCGTGTTCCATCAGGACGCGTCCGCCCTCGGTCAGCACCCTGTGGCGCTCCCGCAGCATGGGCATGGGCGTGGCGTTGTCCGACCGCAGAACACGGCTCAAGTCCTCCACACTGATCTGGGAGAAGTAAGAGGGCTCGGTGATGGGTATACCTAGAGACAGAGAGGGAGGAAGAGGGCAGGTGATTGATAAGGACAGAAGTCTTAGCAACTGTAACCCAGGAAACGGGTCATTTTGTGATGTGTTTATTTGATTATCGGTTTAAACAGTGGGACGGAAATAAGGGGCCTCAGGCCTAACTCTCTTCCATAGCTGTGGGGATGACCAACACATGTAGAACTTGTAGCAGATGGACTATACATGCACAGCCTGGATAGACAGAGGGGACTATGAACTGCTGTATGGTCAGAAGAGGCAGTTCTGGAGTGAGCAGTCTCACCCTCATCCATCGCCCTGGTGATGGCAGCACACAGGGTCATGTACCCCCGGTAGGTGGTCCCTTTATGGGTGACCTCACATTGCTGCTCCCTCGGCTCTGGCCAGAAGGAAAAGTTCATGGTGTCCACCACAAAGACCCAGTTGAGGGCTTGGTCGGAGGTGGGGGCAGGGGCCAGAGGATTGGCTTTCTTCCAGGCGCTTGCTGTGAGCTCCTCGCTGTCTCTCAGGGCGTACAGCATCTCGGCTACCCTCCGCACCCCTTCCTCTTCCACCCGCACGTCCTTGCTGCTTGCTGCTACAAACTCGCCCGACTCTCTGGGAGGGAGAGGCGGCTGAAGCTCCGTTGCCACTGCGAAGACAAAAAGGACCATGCCCCGAGTTTATGAACCATCCTAGAACGGGAGAGCGGTCACACCTGAACCTAAATTCACCCTCCTTTTATTAAGCTAAATACGTTCCTGTTTTCATTAGGAGTTCTGCATGCTGTTGTGAAAGACTATCAAATAAATAATGCATTTTGTTGCTATGTGACACCATTTGAGTGGGTAGCATATTGCAATGCAGTCACACAGTTGGGAACGAGCTATAACCACTCAAATGTATCGATGAGTCTGAGGGTAGTGGAGACTACCGGTCACACGACAGATGGTTTGTGAGCACGTTCTTAATGCTCCTTCAACTGTTGAGACCCTACGGGACATAACCTAGTTCCAATTGACTTCAATTCCCGTGTTGCTGTGTACCGAATAAAAAATATATAAAATCTCCGAACTGAATGTAATTCCTTTAAATACAACGTTTGGATTTAGGTTTGTCACTTGAATTGCAGGGTGAAATCACTTACTCAAAGTTTCTGATAAAACACAACACGTCCGACTTCTCTTTAGTTGGCTACCTTACCAATAGCGGTAAATAAGACATATCCGGGTCTGACACTCTGGGCCAATCAGAGCGTCTTATTGTCGGAGCGTTAGTTCCGTCATAACATAGGAAAAAGAAAGATGTCTGATTTATACCAAGAAATAGTGCTATTTAAGTCGTAACTACGAGACACAAACACGGATATGCATAATAAATAGCTGACACATTTACATGTAAACACAGTAGACCTATATTTGAATGGAGCATAGTTGCCAGCTACCGTATAATTTGATCGGGTCCTAGGGTTACATAAAGGTGTACCGAATACGATCAAATACATTTTAACATTTTTATTTTCAAAATGTGAGTCGCGGGATCTGGTAAAAAGTGACATCTTTATTCAATGGGTTTACAATTGACAGTGAACTCAACTGCTGAGTATAGTCGGAAGCATGACAAGTAAAATGCACGAGCAGAACGTCAGCGCTAAACATGTCCATATAACAAGAGGACAATAGAAAGTTATCTTAACATTTTCAATGTCATATATTCGTTCATAAACAAAGAATTTATTTGACTAGATGCTGTAATTTCACAGATTGTTTATTATAAATCCCCCCCCCCCACCCCATGCCATCAATAAGCTGAAAAACACATGACGCAGGAGAACGATTTCCTACATTTATTTTTTAAAATCATAAAATGTGTCTTACAAGAAAAAAAAGCCTACATTCTGCACTTTCCACTGAATGGTGATGGTGGTAGGATGGGGGGGGGGGGGTGCATGTGGGTTTACTGATGTACAGTGTGAGAACACACACACATACACACAGGACTGGTTTATTCTTCTGACACAAACACACACACACACACACACACACTACAAAACAAACCCATTCAAAAAACCCAAAAAGTATGTTCATGTCTGCCGGGACAGGGCGCTCCAGATGAGTGTTTTAGCTCAGGTCAGTAAGATGGACTGAGAAAGCAAAAAGCTGCACAGGAAATGCTGCACATCTACATTTAAAAAGTACAGGAATGTCAGACCTTTTCTCCCCCTTCACCTTCATACAAATAAAAAAATAAAATTCCAAATTCCAAAAAAGAAAAAAAAAAAAATATTGGAAAACCCACAAACCAGGACAATAAGCTGGGGGGGATGAGCATTGAGGGAGGGAGGGGAAGGTCTCCTGGCTTAGAGGAACTGGCCAGAGTACTGCTTCACACTGGAATACAAGAGTGGAAAGAACACACAAAAAAAAATAATAAAAAGAAAATTCACAGGAGCCAATGAAGATATATATAGCAGTATAAGGGTAGGGGGTGGGGCATGACTGGGAAGGGGAGGGAGGGTGGGGAGGAGAGAGAGGAGGATGGGCTGCGTCTGTGGCAGGGGGGAGTTAGTCCTGGTGTCCGAGCAGGTGCAGCGCACTGGGGGGAGGAAGGAGGGAAGGGAGGTAAGGGTTAGTAACCATGGCGATAACCACACAGAGCCGTTCTACAGCATCTAGGCATCGAGGAAGGAAACGGAGAGAGGGAAAAAAAAGAAAAGAATAAAAAAAAACTACAAACGGAATGCTCGACGGTTGCCGGGGGAGACAGAAGAGGAAGAGCCAGTGCCGTTTGGCAGACTGTGATTTGTTGTCATTTTATCTAACTAAAAACAACAAAATCACTAGTCTTCCAGACCGCAGCAGGCAGGGAAAAGCACCGGCTCCCTAGATCACACTGAAACGGCTCTGGACGTCGGCAACACCGACACCAATCAGAAGAGAATCTCTCCAAAGATCCCCAAGAAGATCTCTTTATGTACTGACCTCTCGATGTTTACTACGGGGGGGTCTTTAAAAAGAAATACTTGAGTGATTGGATTCTGAGCTTACAGCCATTTCATGTAACAGGAAGCTTTGTACTAGGTTCAGAGAGCAGGGGAGGACAGGGTTAGTCAGGACAGAAGACAGGCAACAGAGGATCTACGAAGGAGAGATGTTAAAAAGGGTGCAGTAAAGGAACACAATATATACATATTCACTCACATCTACATATTTCAGATTTAAAAGTTGCAAGTCTATGACAAGGGGAAGGAAAGAAGGAGAGGAGGAGAGAGACGGAGGGAGAAAGTGCAAGAGAAAAAGAGAGAAGGAAAGACAGGAGAGGTGGGTAAGTTCACTCATGGGAGCTTGTTCCGGTACTTGCCTGTTCTGCAATAGGTACTGGGCGTTCTGGATCTGGTCCTGGGTTCCGCTGATGGTGATGATGCGGTCTTCTGAACCTTCCAGGGGCTCGTCGATCTTTATGGAGGCCCCAGACTCATGACGGATCTGCTTGATGCGCTGACCGCCCTTACCTATGATGGATCCTGCCAGCTAGGGGGCGGAGTCACAGTGTCACAGTCAGTCACACATGAGGAGCAGGGGCGGACATGTTATGGAGATGAATACTGGAGGTGGAAGTGTGTGTGTGTGTGTGTGTGTGTGGTGTGTTTCTCTCACAAGGGTAGAGACCTACTCATAGGTTACAGTGGGAGTGACAGAAGGAAGTGCTGTTAGTGTGTGTGTGTGTGTGTGTGTGTGTGTGTGTGTGTGTGTGTGTGTGTGTGTGTCAGACTCACATCTTTGGGGATTGTCACTTGTGTGGTGATGACTGGTCCACCCATATCATTATAGGAGCCACGTCCACCTGCATGGCAGAGAGAGGATGGAGGGAGAGAAGAGATGGGAGTGAAAGGGTGGAGAAACAGACATCTCAGACTACAATGAGTGTGCTGACACCTCACACATACAGCATTTTAATTGTATTTATGATGTATGCTTATTTTTTTTTAATCACTAGCTGATTTGAGTTCAGAAACTCACCTGACTGGTAAGAGTCCCATGAAGAGCTGTTGTCTGTTGGGACGGAAGGGAGAAGAAAGAAAAAACACAAACCAATAAAGGAGAGCTCTTGCTTAAAAATAAAACTAACAAATGAACTCAGTGAACTGGCGAACAGCATGTACCAAGAAACACAAAGAGAAACGGACAGAACTCACCATATCCACCTCCGCCCTGCAGAAACAGAGAGAGGGAGAGAGAGAGAGAGAGAGAGACATGGTTCACTCAAGAGAATCAATACATTCCTGGAGGTCTTTGTAAACAGATGGATGCAGGCTGCCACTTGAAGACTGAAGGTCCAAAGGACACATCCTCCATAAACCCCAATGTTCTCCTCTGGACTCCTCCTCCTCCTCCTCCACTTTCACCTGCTATTCAGCTGCTCCTCAGTCACCAGGGCAACAAGCAATTCAAAAACCTGTTGCCGAGCAACCGAGGGCAGTATCTTGCCAGCTTGGGGAGAGCACGCCCGTCTGTCAACAAAGCGTTATTATCGTCGCCTGGCAACCGCCACCGAGCCCCACCCCCGGCAACTGGGATAAAAAAGGATGACCGTGAAAATCAACCGACAGGGAGGAGGGGGGCAGGGGTTTGTATTTTGTCATCTCAAATACGTAGAGGACGCGTGTAAGATCAACTCTGCCAGGGTGATTTTGTTGGACCCATGGCCCCAATCAAGCTCCTTAGATTATTTGAAAGTGCTTCAAATACTATTTGAGCCAACAGCTCTGATGTAGACATTCAAAGACGTGGCACTGAGATGATTGGTCAACCAGGACAGGGGGATAAGAGGTACGTACATGCAAGTCGGAGGAGGTTAGCGTGGCACTAAGTAACCATGCGTGGAGGGGTCCCGGTTTGTGGTAAACTACGGTCCTGGTTTACCGGTTATTACCACAATCATGACCAGTATGGTCTTGGTTTCTAGAGTCATTATCACAATCATGACCAGTATGGTACTGGTTTGTAGAGTCTTTATCACAATCATGACCAGTATGGTACTGGTTTCTAGAGTCATTATCACAATCATGACCAGTATGGTACTGGTTTGTAGAGTCTTTATCACAATCATGACCAGTATGGTACTGGTTTGTAGAGTCTTTACCACAATCATGACCAGTATGGTACTGGTTTGTAGAGTCTTTACCACAATCATGACCAGTATGGTACTGGTTTGTAGAGTCTTTATCACAATCATGACCAGTATGGTACTGGTTTGTAGAGTCTTTACCACAATCATGACCAGTATGGTACTGGTTTGTAGAGTCTTTATCACAATCATGACCAGTATGGTACTGGTTTGTAGAGTCTTTATCACAATCATGACCAGTATGGTACTGGTTTGTAGAGTCTTTATCACAATCATGACTATTGTCTGACAGATCCCCAGTGTGTGTCAGTGACTGCCGTCAACTAATTGTTATAATAAAATTGAATGCCAGGAGCGGCCCACCGTGCGTTTATTCAAGGGTCACTAACCATGTTATCGCCATAGCGATCTGGTCTGCCTCTTCTGTCACTGCTGAAGAGGGTGGGGGAGGGAGAGAGAGACAGAGAGAGACAGAGAGAGAATGTATAAGATGTGGGAGAGCGGGTTGAAAGAGACAGGGGGAGAAGAAGAAAACAGATTTATTATTCAAGAAACTGCTCGGTTCTAATTGCAGCATTTATCTGGGAACAACTCGACACACTAGTAGGTCATATACTGAAGACATCCACACTGATGGAAGGTTGTTGATGCACCAGCTAGTGTCCAGGCTGATTGGACAAGGACAGAATCTAAACCTGGGTAAAGACCAGGATCCAGTGGTAGGGGGTGAATGGGGGGGCAGCTCAGGGCGAGCGGCGGGGGCAGTCGCGGGGTACGGGGCAAGTCTGGGGCAGAACAGAAGAGACTTACCTTGACCTGTCATCTGAGCTGCCTCTGTAGGAGTCATAGGACGAGAAACGATCGTCTCTGTGGACAAGATGGAGATGGTACACAGACATGAACCATGGGGCGTACACACACACACAGTACACACACACACAGTACACACACACACAGTACACACACACACAGTACACACACACACAGTACACAAGCAAAGTGACGCTATGCGAAGCAAAGACTCCACATAGCGTCCTCCAACAGCCTCCAACGACACACTTCCTTCATGCAGATCCAGAGAGAGCAGGAAGTGACAGGAAGTGACATAGCAAGCCATGAGGATGAAGCGCGACCAGGAGGAAGCAGGAAGAGAGCAAGAGGCACAGGACACCCAGAGAGTCTTACCCTCTGAGTGGGGGCCCAAGGGGCATGTTGCGTCCCCGGCCTCCTCCCCTGCCCCCCCTGCCTGGGTGGGGCGGCGGGGGACCCCGACGGGGGCTCATCTCCTCGTAGTCCCGACGGGAGGGGGGCATGGGCCCACGGCCCCCCCGGCTGGCGGGCATCCGGTCGAAGCCGCCCGCCCCGCCCCTGCCCCCCCGCATGGGGAACCCTCCGCCCCCCATAGGCCGGCGCGCGCCCCCCCTCTCCTCAAACATCATGGTGAAGCCGCCGTAGTCGTAGGTCTCGTCGTAGAAGTTGGGGTCGTAAGGCTGGGCGCGGCCTTTGATGGGAGCCTGGAGAGGGGTGGGAGGAGAACATGGAGTTAGAGAGCGAGAGAGAGCGAGAGAGAGCGAGAGAGAGCGAGCGAGAGAGAGCGAGCGAGAGAGAGCGAGCGAGAGAGAGCGAGCGAGAGAGAGCAAGAGAGAGAGAGAGCGAGAGAGAGCGAGAGAGAGCGGCTGGTCTGACCCGCTGCTGAAGCTCCACCCCCAGCAGGGTGGAGGAGAGACACCCACCTCAGCGATGAGCTCCAGCATGATCTTGATGCACTCCACCACCCTCTCAGACTTGCCACTGACTAGCACCACGCGGTCGGTGGACTGGGGGCAGCACTCCTGGAACAGCTTGATGCTTGTCTGGGTGTTCTGGGAGAGAAACACGGGGCAGACAGTCACACCACCACCACACAGAACCAAAAAAAAAGGATTTTGTTTTTTTCCCCCAATTTGTTTTTGATACATGCAAGTGTGCATGTCTGTACCTCACGGAGCTCTTTGATCTTAGCTCCCTTCACTCCGATGATGCTTCCTGCCAGACTCTGGTGTATGAGCAGACGGAGCTCACAGTCGAAGTCCATCCCATTGTACTGCTGGTACTGGGAGGGAACCAATGAGGGTGCATGGTTAGGGACAGCTGACAAACGCTGAGGCAATCACAGAAGAATATTGTCACAAACAACAAGCGGGGACCAATCAGAGAGTGGATCTGACCTCCTCTAGGGTTGGGATGATCTTCAGCAGGATCTCTCCCACTGTCTCGATATCCGCACTGATGCTCAGGATGCTGCGCACCCGTCCAATCACAACGCAAGGAATCGCCACAAGGACCAACCAACGACCAATCACAACGCAAGGAATCGCCACAAGGACCAATCAAAATGGTGCCAAGAGAGAGGGGAGAGACAAGCGTATTTTAGAACAGTGACGGAGCTATAGCATTCGACCTCCTCAACTCCCTTCCCTCCAAATTCAATACCCACAGAAAGCGCTAGAAGCTACAACTCAGAACCAGTCAAATGGGTTACACAGATGACTTCTCCTAACCTCACTTGGGAGGAGTTAGGAGAACCAAACTCCTTTCACCCCCCCAAAAAACAGTCCTCTTTTATACCAGTTCCAAACCAAAACGACAACATGGGAAAGTAAGAGAGAGACAGTTTTGGAGACACCCGTTCAAAAATTATAAAAAAAAATAAACTGTCTGAAAAATTAATAGGCAACAAAAAAATACAATAAAAGTATCCAACCAAAGCTAAAAAAAAAAAATACAACAGAACCCAAGAGAGAGAGTAGGTGGTGGTGTGACCACGGAGGGGAGGAGGGGGGTGGGGAGGAGGGGGGGTGGGGAGAGCTGGCGGTCTGAAGCACAGAGGGTGCCAGACTCAAGCTGTCTAACCAACTGCGGCACAGCAGACACATGGAGGAGGAGGACGATGACACAGAACAGGGTCACAAGAGTGTCAAAGCGGAAGATGAAAACGAGGGGACGGGTGAAAGATGGAGGGAGGAAGACGGAGGGAGGGAGGGAGGGAGACGTGGTTGGGAGGAGTTCTGCTGAGCCAGGGGCCAACTCTCCAGCTGCTGGGGGGGGGGGGGGGGAGGAGGAGGGTGAGAAGACATGAGGTGAGAGAGCCTCCCCTCTCATGTGAGATGAGAGAGCGAGAGGAGAAAGACGGGACAACACTTGGCTCTCACTGCTCAGGAGGAGGAGCAGGAGGAGGTGTGCTGAATGAGGAGTCTGACTGTGCACACGAGCAATGGACCAACCAGGAAGGGCTTACTACACAGAGTCTATGGGGCCATCACCAGAAAGAAGAGAAGAGCGGGGGGGGGGGGGGGAGCTAAGAGACCAGTACACTGACTGACGGAGAGGAAGAGGGAGGTTGGCAGGGAGAAAGAGGGTGGGATGAGGAGTGGAAGGGAGAGAGAGAAAGAGAGGCTGTCACTGAAATAAAACACAGACATATTAAAATACTGGCATTGGAACAAAGGCAGACTACATAGGTCTAACGGTAACACTGAGGTCGTATAACCTTGGCTGAATTCAAAATGGAGGCAATGGAGGTTTAACATGGTGTTACAAGACATATCAAAGAGGCAGTTTCGGACATTGATATTGTCACTAGAGACCAAAAGGCAGGTTGAAATACTGTGACTTGAACAAAGGCAGGATTGTTTATTCATTTCAAATTTAATTTTGTTTATTTCCTGTAGTCAGGCAGTGAGAGGGAGGAGCTTAGGGACATACCGCTCAGGCCCACTGCTGTCTGGGACTGACACACTGGCATTGAACTGCATGGGCCGTGGGCGTGGCATGGGCAGGGGCCAGGGCCATTCGAGCACACAGATGTCAATCAAGTAAGGCGCCCATTTAGGGACAGGGCACGATTATGGGCGGGGCCAACCAGGGTGTCAGGTGGGCGGGCGCAGGAGGGGCGATCCAGAACATGGGCAACAGAGGAGGAGGAAGTGGGCAAAAATAAACAAAATAAAAAACAGGAGAGGGAAGAGGGAGGGGAGGGGGGGGAAGAGGAATACATTATAATACAGGCTATACTGGTATGTCATTGTGATTTAATTCTCTCAAAGCAGTGGAGGAGAGACTGAAGAGAAAAGAGGTGAGGTAGACAGATGGAGAGGACAGGAGAGAGAGAGGGAGAGAACGAAGGAGAGAGAGAGAGAGGGAGAGAGAGAGGTAATGACATTAAATGAGTTGGCCAGGTGGCTAATATACAAACATTTCCTACAAAATCATTCTACTAGCATTGGCACAACAGACGGCCATGCCTTACTTGTAAGGACCCAGTCAAGAATCAATCATGCCTGGTAGCTATAAACGACAGTACTCATTATACAGGAGGAAATGGATTCACAAAGGGCATGTGCTTAGGCCCAGGTGGTTCTGAATGACTAGCAGAGTTAACTGTCTGGATGATGATGGTGCTCTCTGGTAACACCCACAGAAAGGGACCGCACAGGAGCAGGAGAGTCTCAAAATATTCCTACATTTCACAACATTTACAGGGCTGTGGGTGCGCTCAGAACTCCCTTTAAAATGGACCTCCACATCCTATCTTGACTTTAGCAGTTAAGAGAAGACCTCACCCTCCCATGAAAATGGGGGAGGGAGGGAAATAACTACACCACCCCCCAATGAGAGGGGGGGGGGGGGAGGGAGAGTGGGAAGGATAAACATGTACTCACGTCTGTGCGCAGGGCTTTAATGTTTTTGCCACCTTTCCCGATCACAGCTCCTGCATTCTGCACAAAGTACAGAGAAAGAGAGAGAATGTCCAACTGCCTGGAAATGTTTGCGCAACTCAATACACCAAACGTCAGTAAACTGACACTGATGTGTCGTCCCATGCTACACTCAGGTAAGAAAGTGTGAATATGACTTGAAATATTAAAAAATGAGCTTATCAGATAACATTAGTCGAATTTCAAATAATGTACGGAATAAGACTAAATGATATTGCGCCAAAGGCTCAAGGTTTGTCTCTGGAGTACTGCAAGTCATTCAAATAAAAAACGTTAAAAAAAAAATATATATATATATATATATATATATAAATGTACAGACAAATTAATTACAAACAATCAACGAAAAACGAGGCTTTCAGATGTGTGCTAAGGTGACTGTGTGAAGGCACAGCGGAGGTGCTGCGTGTTGTTGGGGTGTGAAGAGAACAGAGGGACTGACTTTGCTCTGCAGGAGAACCCGGAGCTCCACCATCTCGTCCGAGTTTCTGGAACGCTTGAACGCTTGCTCCTCGTCAACGTCCTCTGCTGGACGCTTACCTGACACAGGTAAACCCCCCCCCCACATGAATACACAACGCTTGTCGAGGAGTCGAGGTTTGTTTTCCCCTCAAATAATTCAAAACTCAGAACATCAGAAAATCTGCCTTCATCTTATCATAAAACATAAGACTTCACAAAGGAGTGATGTACAGTACGTTTACATGCATTACAATTGACATCCAGTGTGTGTTCTTATATATAAACAACGCATTCACAGTTTTCACAATTTACCGTTGGTCTCTGTATTGCTGAAAGACGTATCTTCTTGTTGCTCAATTTCTGTCTCCATTGTCGGCTTACAGCGGGTAAAGTAGGGCGGGCACCTTGGTCCTGGGAGAAGGTAACGGCGGGGAGAGAACGGCGGGAGCTTCGGTCCGTCGTTCTGTGGATTGACATTGTCGATAAATGAAATGTCACCATTATTGTAAATGCGACTACGACACAAACTGTAGAGAAACGGACTGACCAGAGAACCAACACGTACCGATATTTATTGTGAAGAGATGGGCGTGTTATGGGCGGTACTATACAAGTATCAGAGAGCGGCTGCAAACCTACCAAGGAAACATAATGATGGTTAGTCATGAACACATTAGAATCCGTTGTAAGACAGAGATGGCTACCAAATTAATATTTCATTTGGAAGAGTATGCAATTCCAACAATCTATTCGACTGTGATTAATACGAGCGTTACCGAGAGAGTACTGAGAGATGTGCAACGTCGACTGTGTATATTTCAGGGTCTCGCAAATACATTTAACAAGACATGATCAATTAAATACATCTGAGTCGATAAGTCAGTCATCTGAGTGATTACATTCGTCACAAATAATTTGAAATAAAAAATACCTAATTAACTAGCTAGAACATAGCCTTTAAGCGAGACACCAGTTAGTATGAATACAAAAACATGAACAATGTTTGAAGCTAAAGGTTCACGACTACAGTACAGTAACTAGATAATACTAACATGCTGGCTGTGCAACCTCGAAATACCGTGTTTCCATTTAAATCAATAATGTTTCAAAATAACTTGTTTTATTTAATTATATTATAATTTTGGATCACGTGATTGTGGAAAATAAACGAGATAACGCAAGTCCTAATCAATCCGCGTGATAGCGTATTGTTGAATAGTCTAACGTTGGTTAGCTAGCTGCTACAAGCTAGCTTGCTAGAACCACGGTAGCAACCACACGACAATCACGTCCGTACGCTGCCAAGTACAGACGAATATAGGTACGCTTGAACAGTTATATTTATGTCATTATGATATATATACTGATAACTACCTTGCACTTTGAAGTTAATAAACATGTATCATCGTATTTCAATCGTAATAATCGGGTTAGTTAAAGGAGCGCTAATATTGCTAACAACTGGCTCCTGCTAGCTGGCTAACGTCGTTAGCGAACATGAATGTAACCGGATGTAGCAAGCTAGCAGAACAGTTCATTGCACACAACAAAATGACATTCTGTGGCACTTTATCAACACGTGTAAGTATTTCGCTCATACCATTGCCTTAGCCTGTAATTGAGTTTAGCTAAAATGCTTTCCTCTTTGCACAATCAAAAACGAAACCTCTTCGAAACAGACCTGAAATGGCTACACCTCGCAGCTAGACTCCCCCTTCTTTTTTCTGTCTCACAATAAGAAGAACGAAAAGACCAGAGATGCTGGCGCCGCTGAAAAGCACATCAGCTTTGATTGGTCGATGAAGACGCCAGATAACCTATCAAGCACAAACATTGGTCAATTCATCAGTCAATCACAGCGACATAGGCAGGTCCCAATATTGTTGATCTTCAGTAACTACAAGCAAGGTAGTTTGACCGAATTGTAGCAGCCCGTCACACACAAGAAACACACTATCACATCACATGTAAGTAACTCACAACATGCATATTTCAGAGCATGTATGTGCTTGGGATTTCCCTGTATCTGGAACAAACAAAATAAAGTTTTTGCAGTTGTTTTTTGGCAAATCAAATTAGTGGGAATGGATAGTGCTATCCTTCCCAACGAACAGCTTTGGCGCCTTATCTAGCTAGCTACTGTATTCCAGTGTGTCACTCAGCAAGTTACCAACGTAAAACTACAAAATCCACATTACATCTCAACGTTAATTATCCTGCATTCCATTATTCTATTCTGACATCCCCCGGGGAAAATAAATACCTATATACAGTAAATATTGAAACGTTTAAAATCATCATCTGATAGGTGACGGTCTTCAGCGGAGCCGAGTGATGCGACCCCCGGCCCAAGGAG
Organism: Hypomesus nipponensis; assembly: GCF_054491055.1. Classification (NCBI taxonomy): domain Eukaryota; kingdom Metazoa; phylum Chordata; class Actinopteri; order Osmeriformes; family Osmeridae; genus Hypomesus; species Hypomesus nipponensis. The sequence continues at coordinate 9,296,245 of NC_140384.1, read as the reverse complement.
CGGTCCAGGCGGCCCAGACCTGGCTCAAGTCCTCCTGGCAGGTTCAGGTTCCCTTCAGCTGGCTGGAAGCCTGTGTGGAGTGGCTACAGGAGGAAGGAGGCGGGCAACAAGTATCCCAGCACCAGCTTAACCAACAGGTGATGGAAGACCCTGCTTAGTTTCAAACACATGCTGGTGGCAGTTATCTTTTGCAAATACTTCAGAAGCTGAACTAAGGTTTCGTTTACAACATCCCCACCCCACAAACCCTCGCCATTTGTATATCTCAAGCCAAGCTTAAATGAATTCCTCTTTACCTCTCAGGCCTACATTCATGATTCTGTCGCTTTAGGTGTTGGATCAATGGCTGTTGACTGACCTTCGGGACTTGGCCCACCCAGTGTTGCCCGAGGGACTGTCCCGGGCACAGAACACAGAGCTTAGCGGCAGCTTCTGTGTCCAGGTAGACTCCCTGCTGGATGTCAGCCAGCCCGCCTACACCCAACTCCAGCGCGCAAAGGGCGCCGACTGCACAAACGAGGGTGTGTCGGCCGTTACCCAGATCACCCAGCGTCCCTGGGAGGCCAAGCCCACTCGCATGCTCTTCCTGCAAATCACTGATGGCGTGCAAAGCCTGGAGGCCATGGAGTATCAGCCCATCCCTGCACTTGGCGCCCTCCTCAGGCCTGGGGTGAAACTGCAGCTGCACGGCCAGATAGTGTGCAGGCTTGGGGTGCTGCTCTTGGGCCCGGGGAACGTGACGGTGCTTGGGGGGGAGGTGGAGGAGCTGGCGGAGAGGAACAGCCTGGCCAGGGTGCTGTGCAGGGCCCTGGGGCAGCCAGAGGAGGAGCCTCCTCAAGGTGGCGCCGGCGAGCAGGAGAACCACCCACTTGCAGGTAAACAATTTCTCATTGGCTCATTGAGTTCACACCTGCAAGGGTGCTATTTCCATAAAAAAACACAAACCATATGTACATGTGAAAACAGAGAAGCAGAATATACTGTGCATATATATATATATATTTAGCATGCTCAACATTTATGTACATGTTAATTACTGGTTTTCTAAATGGTGGTTTGGCAGGAAACCAACAGGAGCCAGAGGATGATGAGCTGGATGACCAGGAGCTTCTGGCTAGCTTGGATGCCCAGGAAGAGAGGGGGGAACAGCAGGCCGGATGGAGGAACCAGGAAGAGAGGGGGGCAGAGTGGAGACAGCAGCCCAGCCTGGAGAGCGGGTATGGGACACACAGTGATGCCTCCTCCAGGAGCGCGTCGGTCGCGAGCCAGTCCTTGATCCAGTCCTCGATCCCCTACGGAAGGCCATCCTTCCAGAGTCATCGCTCCGAGAGCCAGGCAGACTCGGCCGTAGGAAGTCACCCTTCTCGCGCCCCCGCCTGGGTGGACGATCACCTGGACGAGGACTTTGATGATCTTCCTCTGGAGGAGCTTGATTTCCAGGACAGCCCCGCCAGACCCACTCCGCCATCCAGCATGAACCCCAGAACAAGCTCTCTCGCTGGGCACGCCCAGGAGTCCGGCTCTGGGTCTGCTGGCATGAGAAATGACAAACATTTAGAATCCTTCAACGAGTCCACTGACTTCCTGGACGAGAGAGATGACTTCATGGATGAAGACTTGGACTCGCTGTTCCCTCCAGAACCAGAACACCCCAGAGAAGACCTTACACTAGAAGGCACCAGAACCCCCCAGACATCGAGCCTTACACCCCAGGCATCTGGTCCTGGACCCCAGACCTCCAGACCACCAGAGCTGGGGGGGGACTGGATCAGTCCAGAACCAGTAGCCCGAGACTCCATACCGGCGGAATCTGAACGTGCGGAACAAACAGACCCAAAGGGTGGTGGTCATGTGACTCTAGACTCCCCTCCGTTCACTTATCTGTGCCTCCTGGAGGGCGAGGGCTCCGGGGGCGCTGCGGCCTCCGTGCCTGCTTGGGAGGTACGGGTGAAGGCTTTCGTCGTGACCCTCCTGGGGAACCTCCAAGCCAAGGGCGGGGAGTGGCGGGTTGCAGCCTCCATCACGGACGGCTCGGCCTACCTGGACGTGGAGCTGTCGGACCGGGTTCTGACGGGCCTGCTGGGGTTCTCCGTGGCCCAGAAGGCAGCGCTGAAGCGCGACCCGGCCCGCAGGGTGGAGTTAGCGGCAGGGATGAAGGCCTGTCAGGAGGGGCTGGTGGACATGTGCTGCATCATGACCCTGGCGTTCAGCCCTGGAGGGGGCAGGCCTGTGGTGACGCGGACTGATGATGTCACAGACGGGGACTGTCGCGTCCTGGAGCGCAGGGTGAGGGGAGTGTAGGAAGGGAGGAGGGGGAATGCTGAGATAGCAGGGGAGGAGGTCGGGGAGGAGGTCAGGGCCTAAAGATGTGTGAGGATAGAAGGTAAGAGAAAAAGGAAGGGAGAGAGCAAACAATAAATATTTTTACCCTTGTTATGGTGTCATGTGCTAGTTAAAAAGTGAGAGATGGTACAAGCATTATTTTTAAGTTTAATAAAATGTTTCGTTTTACTGCTATTATCTTTCGTATATGATACTAGGATATATTATCTTTCAATGAATTAAGTACATATTTAAATGTATATTTTTTAAATAAAGGTTTGTTAAAAATGTTACCTGCTGTCCTCTGAAACCATAAATGTACAACATTTCGTGGTCACAGTGACACTACCGTCCGGTAATAGAGACTGATGGATTTGACGTTACTCTATCTCTTCACACTAGGGAGGTGTTTACATCACAGGATATCAGGCTGTGTGTTTTCATTGCTCCTGTCAAGAAGTGTTGCTGAGATGATTCGGTGAGTCGGGAACATATGAATATCCTAAGAGCCGGAGCGGTCCTGTTTCTCTGTCCTCTGTGAACAGCAGGTGCCACCCTATACCTCGCACACACACACACACACACACGCGCACCCCCCCCCCCCCTCCTCCTCCTGTGCCCCCCTGTGAAGCTTCATTGTGATGCTACTGTGTGCACATGCATCCCCATCAACGGTCTTCCCTTGTTAGGGCCTAATCAGGTTCAACAGCTAAACGAGGGTCCAGTGTTGCATGTCATTAGCCTGTTACGCTGTAATGAAGCAGTCAGACGCAGAGGTGCTGTAGCTTGGACCAGTGAGAGTCCATAGGCCTGGTGAATTAGCCTGGAGAACGGAGGAGGGGGAGTCATCTGGTTTAGAGACGGGAAGGGTGAAAGGAGAGATGTGGGAGATAAGGAGAGGTGGGGAAGGGTGTAGGGAATAAGTAGGTATGTGGAAGTGGGTAGGAGATGAGTAGAGGGGGGGTGAGGAATAAGGAGAGAATGAGGATTGGGCAGGTCATGTTGAGGATGGGAGGGTTAGTATAGGGAGGAGAGGTCAGAATGGAAGGGGTGAACTGTCTGTGACTACTTTGGGCACTAAGAACCCATACACTAGTGGAGTTAGTCAGGAGAAAGATGGTGGGAGTTCAGGGAGTTTACCATGATGGGTAGGCAGGATGTATGTTCTGTTGACACGGGAAAAGAAACTTTCAACTAGTGTTTGCTTGGAAAGAACGTCTTGAAAAGAATGAAGTTTTTTTTTCAAAATTTGTTGTCCATGTTAAGAGTTTAGAGTAAAGATGAAAAAATGTTCGACGTGTGCTAATAGCATCCATTTGCAATGTTATTTCCTTGATAAATTTCCTCCTCCTCTGTCCGGAGAGGGCATTATCAAGGTAAGAGCATTTTTCGTTCTCCTGTTACTTCGGATGTGCCCAAATTGCGGTCGAGTGGAGAGGAAAACGCACAGGTGGGAGGCGTTGTGCTAATTTCGTTAATGTCCGCTCAAGCCATGTACTGTACCTTATTGGTCCTTTCATTTTCAGAGAAGAAAAAAAAAGAAAGTACATCGACAATCCAAACTAATATGTTCAGCAGTAATTTTCCCTTCATGGCTATTAGAGGCCCGGCAATGAAATATCCACTTATGCTGGTCGACCTTTGTCGGGGTTCCGTGAAGATCCGCAAATGGGGATTCGCTCTGTTTAGGTCAGACTTGTTTGTATGTGTGCTAAGCCAGGAGTATGGTAGTCATTAGGGAACAGACATTAGAGGAAAAATTGGTCTTGGGATACATGAAAGTGCATTATGTATCCACGGGTGGTTAAGAAAGATGCTGGGGGGAGAAGTGTTTTGGTTTTCAGTTTTATCCGTGCGCCATGGTGAAGTGTATGCTAAGATGACTGCGTCTTGTAGTCATCATAGACGTCCATTTAGGGTACATGAACTGTCACTGATAAACCACGGATGCAAGAAGTTTGTTGTGTCATACTTGTGTCATACTTGTGTCACATATTATATTTAGGATTATTATAGATTTTGTTATTGTTTGAATTTGACTGCAATCTGTCATTCTGGGTCGTTTTGCGTAAAGAACAGGACACTACATTTCATACATATCGAAGGAAGATTGTAACAAATTGAACATAAATTGAAGATTGTAGAAAATGAGGAAGAAATGTATGGGGTTTCATTACTGACCTCGTAGCTTCCCTCCTGGATGTGAACAAGGACATGGTCAAATCATGCAGAAAGAATTTTCAACGGTTTTTGGTTAATGGAAAATCTGAAAACACTTAATAAATCTATTTTTTTAATTCCAAGTAAAACTATTTACCTGAGCAAAGGGTTCACGTAAAGGACAATAGTGGCCATCTACTTGGTTCTTAATGGGTTTTATCCCATAAACCTTTGGGCCTTTAAAAAATGGGGGTTTCTGAAGCGCATTGACCTTTTAGGTCCAAAGTTTGAATGAAACTCCTACATTTCTCAAAAAGACCTCATACAGTTTCTTTTGCTCATCAAACCAAGATTTCTATCCTTGAAAAAAAGCATCCTTACAAACCACTTTCCTCCTTTATATCTAAACGCTCAATGTAATATTGAAGCCTATTAATAAACTGGACAGGAGCTCTTTAGCCAGAGAGACAATACGAACAAGTGAGTTAAGAGAGAAAGAAAAAATCTTGCAATTACCGGACAAAAAATTATTTTGTCTTTGGCCCCCATTCAGCAGTGTAGTGATGAGTGGTTAAGCAGCCTAATGGAAAAGCCCATTACTGCCTGTACTGAGGAAGAGGGGGCACAGCCTGACAGCACTGTATTACAGCCAGAAAAACAACTGTATTTCCCACCTGACCTACTTCCATTGCCCCTCCATCGTTCTCCATCACTGCCTCTTTACCTCTCTGTACTTCTCCCTCTCTTTTTATGCCCCTCTCCACCTCCCTCTCTCTGCCGGTCTTCCCACCCCTTTCTCCCTCTCCGTTATAAAGTAATTACATCCATTTGAATATGTTCTGTATGTGCCAGAGTACAAAAAAAGAGAGAATTAAACAAAAGAAGAATGGGCTGGTAGAGCCTGTAAAGACAGGACAGCTTGGCCTGCACTCCTCTGTCTCTTTCTGGCAGTCTGTCAAAGTCAGTGATGATTGGAGGGTTTTTTAATGAAAGTGTATAAATCCTGTCGACGGAGCCTTCACATCACCTACACCCTCCCACATCCTCCTCTCCTGACAGACTCGTTACCCCCTGACCCTGTTCACCAGGTCACACAACGACATGACAGGTCTATTAGGAAATGCTGGTGAATGGCAGGGAGATCATTGTAGGGTGAGGGGTTTCAAACATGGAAATGAACAAACTCAGGAACACTGTTCTTTCTCTCGGGCCTGACAGCCAGCTGGAGGAAGAGAACTCATTTGTCCAAATCCATCGAAGAAATAGTGTGTATGTTTAAACTGTGGCTTTGTCTTTGTGTTTAATTGGCTTAGTCCTGGAGTGTGTGTGTGTGTGTGTGTTTTGGCATTGTTTATTGGTATGGGTAATTCCTTTTATTCATGAAGCAGGATATGAATGTAAAGGTCACTTCGAGAAAACTAATTCTCATACCTTCTTTCTAGTTAAGGAAATGAGACCCACAGGACTACCCTCTCCTTTCCCATCTCCTCTCACCTCTCCCTTTCCTCTCTTCTCTCCCCCTCCTCTCCCATCCTTTCTCCCTTCCTATCCTCTCCTTCACCTTCAGAAGCTCTTTGGAAAGCTGTTTTTAATCGCTTGAAATCTATTTCATTTTTTTTTTGGTCCCCCCATCACAGATTTTTCTTTTCAATTCAAAACATGATCTGCTTTGATTCATATTTAGTTTGTAATGGTTTTCCCAAAGTATTTAAAAGTCCAAGGATTTAAAAACCTTCTCTTTCTTCTTTATAGAAAAAGTCTGGATTCTATAAACCCAGCCCCAACCGCTGTGACCGGTTGATCAGTCGAAGAGCTGATTAAAAGTTGTCAATAGGGCTATACTAAGCAAACCAGTGGGCTACTTGTATGTAAACAGTTAGCCTACATGCAGAAAGCTTGAGTAAAAGAAATGCATTCATACTGGCTCCAGCACGCTGTCGCTGTCCCAGGATAACGTACACTTTAACCGGAATTTCGTGAGAAACCTATTGACCCTTTATTAAAAAGTCAACTCTCAAAAAAAAATGTAGGAAATGAACACAGAATGTGTGTGTGATAGCATTACCACTGTGCTACAGGTAAAATCAAACTCACACATTCATGCTGTCCTTGCACCTGATGATTCCAACTAATATACAAACTTGTTGACCTTGTAGCCAAAGCCGTGAGCAAGTCATACGATTAAAGCAAAGCTGGAGTGGGATGTTCCATCAAAGGAGGGGAGGGAGGAGGGGGGGAGGAGGAAGGTAGGGAGGAGGGGAGGAGGAGGAAGGTAGGGAGGAGGGGGGAGGAGGAAGGTAGGGAGGAGGGGAGGAGGAGGAAGGTAGGGAGGAGGGGAGGGAGGAGGGGGGAGGAGGAAGGTAGGGAGGAGGGGGGAGGAAGGGAGGAGGGGGGAGGAAGGGAGGAGGGGGGAGGAAGGGAGGAGGGGGGAGGAGGAAGGTAGGGAGGAGGGGGGGAGGAGGGGAGGGAGGAGGGGGGAGGAAGGGAGGAGGGGGGAGAAAGGGAGGAGGGGGGGAGGAAGGGAGGAGGGGGGGAGGAGGGGGGAGGAGGAAGGTAGGGAGGAGGGGGGAGGAAGGGAGGAGGGGGGAGGAAGGGAGGAGGGGGGAGGAAGGGAGGAGGGGGGAGGAAGGTAGGGAGGAGGGGGGGAGGAGGGGGGAGGAGGGGAGGGAGGAAGGTAGGGAGGAGGGGGGAGGAGGGGAGGGAGGAAGGTAGGGAGGAGGGGGGAGGAGGGGGGAGGAAGGTAGGGAGGAGGGGGGGAGGAGGGGGGAGGAGGGGGGGAGGAGGGGAGGGAGGAGGGGGGGAGGAGGGGAGGGAGGAAGGTAGGGAGGAGGGGGGAGGAGGGGGGAGGAGGGGAGGGAGGAGGGGGGAGGAGGAAGGTAGGGAGGAGGGGGGGAGGAGGGGGGAGGAGGAAGGTAGGGAGGAGGGGGGAGGAGGAAGGTAGGGAGGAGGGGGGGAGGAGGAAGGTAGGGAGGAGGGGAGGGAGGAGGAAGGTAGGGAGGAGGGGAGGGAGGAGGAAGGTAGGGAGGAGGGGGGGAGGAGGAAGGTAGGGAGGAGGGGGGAGGAGGAAGGGAGGGAGGAGGGGAGGAGGGGAGGGAGGAGGGGGGAGGAGGAAGGTAGGGAGGAGGGGAGGAGGAGGAGGAGGGGAGGGAGGAGGGGAGGGAGGAGGGGGGGAGGAGGAAGGTAGGGAGGAGGAGGAGGGGAGGGAGGAGAAAGGTAGGGAGGAGGAGGAGGGGACCTAGGAGGAGGAAGGTAGGGAGGAGGAGGAGGGGAGGGAGGAGGAAGGTAGGGAGGAGGAGGAGGGGAGGGAGGAAGAAGGTAGGGAGGAGGGGGGGAGGAGGGGAGGGAGGAAGGGAGGAGGAGGAGGGGAGGGAGGAGGGGGGAGGAGGAGGGGAGGGAGGAGGGGGGAGGAGGGGAGGGAGGAAGGGAGGAGGAGGAGGGGAGGGAGGAGGAGGGGAGGGAGGAGGAGGAGGGGAGGGAGGAGGAGGAGGGGTGGGGTGGGGTGGAGGGGAGGGAGGAAGGGAGGGAGGAGGGGGGGAGGAGGGGAGGGAGGAGGGGAGGGAGGAAGGGAGGAGGAGGAGGGGAGGGAGGAGGAGGAGGGGAGGAGGAAGGTAGGGAGGGGGGGAGGAGGGGAGGGAGGAGGGGGGAGGAGGAAGGTAGGGAGGAGGGGGGAGGAGGGGAGGGAGGAGGGGAGGGAGGAAGGGAGGAGGAGGAGGGGAGGGAGGAGGAGGAGGGGAGGAGGAAGGTAGGGAGGAGGGGGAGGAGGAAGGTAGGGAGGAGGGGGGGAGGAGGGGAGGGAGGAGGGGGGAGGAGGGGAGGGAGGAAGGGAGGAGGAGGAGGGGAGGGAGGAGGAGGGGAGGGAGGAGGGGGGGAGGAGGGGAGGAGGAGGAGGGGAGGGAGGAGGAGGAGGGGTGGGGTGGGGTGGAGGGGAGGGAGGAAGGGAGGGAGGAGGAGGGGAGGGAGGAGGAGGAGGGGTGGGGTGGGGTGGAGGGAGGAAGGGAGGGAGGAGGAGGGGAGGGAGGAGGAGGAGGGGTGGGGTGGGGTGGAGGGGAGGGAGGAAGGGAGGGAGGAGGAGGGGAGGGAGGAGGAGGAGGGGTGGGGTGGGGTGGAGGGAGGAAGGGAGGGAGGAGGAGGAGGGGAGGGAGGAGGAGGAGGGGTGGGGTGGAGGGGAGGGAGGAAGGGAGGGAGGAGGAGAAAAGGAAGAGGGGAGCAGGAGGAAGGGAGGGGAGGAGGACAGGAAGAGGAGGGGTGGGGAGGAGGAGGGGAGGAAGGAAGGGAGGGAGGAGGGGAGGAGGAGAAAAGGAGGAGGAGGGGAGGAGGAAGGGAGGAAGCAACTTTGCTTGCCTCTCTTAGACTACAGGATGCTGGAACAATTAGTCCATGCATTCAGATTCACATTTCAAGTGTTGATGATGATTGTTGCTATTATTGCAAATCCCTTTTCTCAAAATGAAGATTGAGAGACTAATATGAAAATGGAGATTCTACGATGAATCCAAGTAAAGTGGCCAAACTCCTCAAGGCGTCTGTGGCTACTAAAACAACCAGGTCATAATCAAAATGTTATCTCCATGTGCTTTCTAAGACCCAGGTGAGTACCTGATTTGTGAGCAAAAGGGCATGTTCTCCTCCATAGCTGGCCCACGGCATACTGAAAATATCTATTAAAATTAATTTGGAACATTTTCAGTTTCACAACAGATGTTTCCATCTCATGGTCAACAGGAAGCAATGAAGACCTAGCCTCATGGACCCTTGTGTGTGTGTGTGTGTGTGTCGCTTTGTGTCACACTGGATTGCGAACGTGTTTTTACTGTACACCCCGTGACAGCTGCGCGTGTCCTTGCATGTCTAACAGGTGACCCTACCCTTGGATGAAACCCAATTAGAGTTGGCCAACCTGTTTTCCCTTTCTACCTCCTCGACACAGAGCCACATCACAGATGCATCTGAACTCCAAAGGAGGCAGAAGATGAATGACGACATAGCAACAGTCTTACCCTTCTACACTCCAGCTTCCTTTTTCACTCTTTTCTCTCAACAACACTCAATGACGGCTTCGTTCCGGATCTAGAATGTTCTTTGTGAAACCGGGCATTGAACAGTGGACCACAGTGCTCAGAAAATAGACCCTTGAGCAGGCCTGACGCACAGCTGTCCTCTCCAAGGTATGGCGCTTGGCGTCCTATAACGGGAGATCGCTAATGGACCCTCGAGAAACCCCACTTCATCTCTCACGACCCTTCGTTGCCACGGCGACGTAAGTAACCAACCTGGTATTGGGAGTTAGATACTGGAGGGGCATTTTACAGGAACAAAAGCAGGTAAACACTTGTAGGCTAACCCCCACACTACCCCTTACAACCAAATGCACTTTCCTCCCATTTCTTGATTTGCTTTTAACACCACTGTTTCAGAGCATCAGGGTTTGTATTTGACTGACCAGGCTGGCTGTCGTCTCCAGCGGGTACAGATGAGTGCCAGTGTAATTTAGGGTAAAAATGAAGTGCCTAGGAATTAGGAGTTCATTTGTTCATTCACAAGGAAATGGAACAGTAAAAGATATAGTTATAGAATTTTAGGATAATCTGCATGGTTTGGTCCAGACAAGTCCAGTCTGGATTGGTGTGGTCTGATCTGGTCTGGATTGGTGTGGTCTGATCTGGTCTGGACTGGTCTAGAGGACTGGTCTAGACCCCCCCCCAGCCAGCCCCCTGGCCAGGACCCCCCAGGCAGCCCCCTGGCCAGGCCTCCCCCAGCCAGGCCCCTGGCCAGGACCCCCCAGGCAGCCTCACGGCCAGCCTCTTCACCACAGAGGATGGCTCCGTCTGTCAGAGCTCACCGCGGGAGACCTGGACAAGCGGGGGTTGAGCGCATCCCTGAATGCATGCATTTAGCCTGAAGACACGCAAGCCTTTACTGGGAAACCCAGCACATTTCTAGGTATACACACAATGGCAAAAACACCCAAATGTAATGAAGGGGAAAGTGGCTACAATGGTTTTCTGAACAAACAACCGACACACGTTCTGTTAGCAGAATCTCAGAGGGAGGGAAGAGAAAAGAAGGGGAGCGTTTATGTCCTCAAATTTACAGAAAATTTGTTTTTCTGCTGTGTGTTTTAGTAACCTCACTCCTAACATCAATGCATGCGCACAGATACACCAGACAACTAGAGATAGACAGCAGAACAAATGTATTCACCAGTAACACCAATATTTACTGTGATTCATATACTGATCACCATTCCAATGAGAACAAGTCATAACTGCACAAACTGACAATCTGTGGTTTGTGTGTGTGTGTGTATGTATGTGTGTATGTATGTGTGTGTGTGCGTGTGTGTGCACGGGTGTGTGCACGGGTGTGTAAGAGTGTGTCGAGACACACACATTATCCTTTTTGATTTCTCCTCGCGTGCCTCTACGCACGGCTGTGTCATTAGAAGTCAAGCAGCTATTAGGCATCAATTAAGGAGCATTCAGTATTAAAGTGTGTTATGGAAAGCCAGTGATTAGGTAATAAGTAGAGTCCTTACATGATATTTGGGTTGTTTGGTGTTTTTATCAAGAGTTTAATTAGCCGGTCGACAAATGTTGCCACAATTTGGTTGTCCAGATGTCAGACAAAGGAAATTTAAAAGCAACCATTGTGGTCTGAAAGCGATGATTTGGAATTAAGTTGTAAATGAAAGTCATGACTGTGAATACGTACGTTTTTATGAGGCTTGACATCCAAAAAGACCATGAGACATTTCAACGATTCTTTTCTACTTTCAGTTTTAAGCTTCTTTTGGCCAATGCATCAATTTTCTGAATGCTGCGTTCATTGGTTTCTGTATACATACAATACATGGACTCAACTCTGTAATCAATAACCCTGGACTGTTAAAAGGACTCTCTTTATGACAGTTCACGCATCTGTATTGAATCCTCTTTAAAACATTTCTCACATAATATTCTCCATCTCCCGTTTTCTGTTAACCTTGGGTTTATCTTCATATAACATGCCCAGACTGGTAAGCGATCAAGGGAAGTAGGATTCATGTTGGGCAGATTCATTTAGACTTAAACATATATCCCGGGTGGCCTTTGATAAACTATTTTCAATTTTCTTTTTTCATGACAAATAAATCATTTTAATTTGTACATTATCTCTGTGTGTGTGTGTGTGTGTGTGTGTGTGTGTGTGAGAGTGTGTGTCTGTGAGGTTTTTAATTTTTTTGTTTGTCTCTGTTCTGAGATGGGGAATTATCTAGCTTGTCCTTACATCCTTATATGATATTCCTGCCTGCCTGCCTATGTAAACCTCCAAGATCATCAACTGAACAGTTTACTGTAGTGAAAGTCAGACTACAGCGTCCTCATGTGGTCAAAACCTCAGTGCAACAATCAATGTATGAATATCAAGGGAAGTAAAAACATGTGTAATGCTGGCATTTTAATTTAATGAACATTAAATGAACAATAAATATATTATATATATTATAACACTCAGATTATAACATTCAACATATGTAGCCAAGGCTCTCATCTGCTTCAAAAGCTTTGCTTACCACCCCTCCCTACCCCCTCCCCCCTTCCACTCCCCCCCACCCCCTCCCTCCTCCTACTCCCTCCTCCCACTCCCCCCACCCCCTCCCTCCTCCCACTCCTCCCCTACCACTCCTCCCTCCCTCCTCCTGCTTATCTGATCCAAGCCCTCCCTGCTATTGCTATTTTACTTCAACTGCTCCTCCTCTTCATCCTCCTGCTCCTCTTCATCCTCCTGCTCCTGCTCTCAGGGCAGCAAGGTGCAGTTGAAGAGAGGGGAAGGCACCAGGGTGCAGCACCCCAGGACGGCATCCATGCTGTAGCCTCCTCCCAGCGTCACGTTGGAGGGGCCGACCCCGGTCACACTGACCAGGAGACACACACACACACACGCGCACACACACACACCCAGATGAGAATGTTCAGGGAAGAAAAAATAATGTGAGAGTAAAAGACAGAAGACTTCCACATGGGGTACCTATTGTAGAGGTCTGTGCAGCAGGTGAGGACCTGAGTGCTGTTGACTGCTGAGGTGGTGTTTAAGTGAGTATCCAGAAACTCACTGCACTGAAACTCTGGGATGTACAGCATGCCTTGAAAACACACACACACACACACACACACAACCATGACATGACTGATCACATACACGCACAACACCACACTGAACACACAAACAAAAGCACAAACAATGACGACACAACAATGACAACCGATCGCACACACACACACAGGCACGCACACACACAGGCACACCCCTGCTACCTGCGATGCAGGCAGTCATGAAGCAGGCCACAGTGCCTGAGGCCAGAGCCCTGAGGGCGCAGCACGAGATGTCTGCTCTCCGCTCGGGGGCCATGGATGCTGCAGGGGAACAGCAGAGGAACGTCACAGGAACAGCACAGGAATGTTAGTGGAACGTCGGAGGAACTCTAGTGAAACGTCACTGCAACATTAGTGGAAGGTCACAGTAATTTCAGTGGAACGTCACAGCAATGATTCAGCTGTAATAATTGACAACAAAAATGAAAACCTTATCTGTCATGACATAGCACTCTCACATCTAAACAATGTCTGAACAGAGACACAGAAATGTCCCAATGTTGTTAAACCGCTGCACCATGACCAACATCAGGAGAGTGATTGAACCTGCAATAACACACCATTGATACACAGTTACACCACAGGGACCAATCAGAGCGGGCGGAACTCACAGAGTCCGCCAATCATCATTCCCAGCGAGCCAAAATTGGCGAATCCACACAGAGCGTACGTTGCTATGGTTTCAGAGTGCACCTGTGGAGCAGGAAAACAGGCTGTGTTCATGCCATATAAAATATGCAACAACCAATCAGCATCCATGAAATATGCAACAGCTCATTAGCATAACATGTTCTACAATTTACTGGCTTCCTGTGTTCATAAATCTCTTAAAGTTAACTTGAGTCCACTGGAATATCAAAGTTCAGATAAAACTGAAGCACAGAAAGAGTGAGGCGCACACACACACACATACACTCACTCACACATACACACTCACTCATGCACACAAAGACACACACACCCTCTCACACACAGACTCACAGACAGGTACTGCTTGACATTGTTCTCGTACTCCGGAGCTCCTCCTTCCCGCAGCTTAATGAGCTCAGCTAGCCTCTCATAGGCCACAAACTCATTAAAGAAGGTTTTGAGACCAATCAGCTCCCCCACGATAAAGCTGTCCTCCCAGGCCACGCCCATGAGGAAGGAGAAGGGCATGAACAGGTAGGAGCAGATGAGCTGACGATGGAGAGAGAGGGGGGGGGGGGGAGGAAAGAAAGAGGGGCGAGAGAGGGGACAGAGAGGGGAGAAAGAGAGGGGGAGAGAGAGGGGACAGAGAGGGGAGAGAGAGAGAGGGGAGAGAGAGGGGAAGAGTGACAGGACAGAGAGAGAGACGTGAAGAGAAGATAAGTTATTGTGATGTGACTATCATGTGTCGTACTTATATGTGCGTACATATGTGTGCGTGTGTGCCCTCACAGAAAAGCTGAGCCCGGGGTAGTCAAACATGCCCCCCAGCCAGGAGAGGGCAGCGTTGAGGAAGCTAAGCAGGGCCAGGAAGGCGATGAGGTTCACCGCGATGTTGGCAACCAGGACCACAGAAGAAGAGGCGCCGTGAGACGCCGCCTCCAGCAGGTTACGACCCTCCCTGGAGACATGAGAGGAAGAGGAAGAGAGGAGAGGAGAGGAGGAGGAGGAGGAGGAGGAGGAGGAGGAGGAGGAGAGGAGAGGAGAGGACAGGAGAAGGAGGAGAGGACAGGAGAAGGAGGCGGAGGAGGAGAGGAGGAGGAGAGTGGAGGAGGAGGAGGAGGAGAGGAGGAAGAGAGAGGACAAGTGGAGAAGGAGTGTAAGAGGAGGAGGAGAGGAGAGGAGAGGAGAGGAAAGGAGGAGAAGGAGGAGGAGGAGGAGGAGAGGAGATGAGGAGATGAGGAGGAGAGGAAGAGAAAAGGAGGAGATGAGGAAGAGAGATGACAGGAGGAGAAGGAGGGGGAGAGGAGGAGGAGAGGAGAGGAGGAGAGGAGGAGAGAGGACAGGAGAAGGAGGAGAGAGGAGGAGGAGAGTGGAGGAGAAGGAGAAAGGAGAGGAAAGGAAGAGAAGGAGGAGAGGAGGAGGAGGAGAAGGAGAAGGAGAAGGAGAAGGAGGAGGAGGAGGAGGAGGAGGAGGAAAGGAGAGGAGGAAAGGATGAGGAGAGGAGGAAGAGAAAAGGAGGAGAGGAGGAAGAGAGAGGACAGGAGGAGAAGGAGGAGGAGAAGGAGGAGAGAGGACAGGAGAAGGAGGAGAGGGAGGGAGGGAGGGAGGGAGGGAGGGAGGGAGGGAGGGAGGGAGGGAGGGAGGGAGGGAGGGAGGGAGGAGAGGAGGAGAGGAGGAGAGGAGGAGAGGAGGAGAGGAGGAGAGGAGGAGAGGAGGAGGAGAGGAGGAGAGGTGGAGAGGTGGAGAGGAAGAGGAGTGAGGACAGGAGAAGGAGGGGGAGAGGAGGAAGAGAGGAGAGATTTAGGCAGTAGTGAAAATAGATTGTGAAAAATAAAGATCAATCTATCAACTTGAAGGTCCTTGGAAAAGCAGATACATGTGATGCGTCCGTCAGTGTGTGTGTGTGTGTGTGTACTACTGTCAGTGTGTGTCTCTGTCTCACCCTTTCTCCAGCTTGAGGTCTTTCTTGGCTGTGACGGTCCTGGTCTGGGTCTCCGGCCAGGAGATCTTGGCGATGGCCAGAGAGGCAGGAGCTGACATCACAGAGGCGGTCAGCAGATGAGACGCCTGGATCTGGGTCACAGATTAGGTGTGTATGTGTCTTAGATTAGGACTACTTACACCAGCGTGGGTGTGTGAATGTGTCTTGGTTTTGATAACGTAATCATCTCTGCACTCATCCCCGCAATTGAGAAATGACATAGTTGTGGTTGAGTATGTGTTTGTTTTTTGGAAAATAACACGGGCGGAGGAGGAAATGACCAAAGGTATATCACCCAGCTGATTGATTCCTGTGTTTTAGGACATATTCGACAAGTAAGTACAAGGTCCAATGATGTCAAGGTGATGATCTCAAGTGCTTAGTAGCAGTATAAAGATTACACTTTCTCAGTAACCTGGTCATCCCAATCCTCCACTTCCCTCCTTCTCCAACCCCTCCTTCTCCTTCCACCTCTCTGTTCCTTCTCCACTTCCTCCCTCCAGACCCTCCTCCTCCTCCTTCTACCTCCCTACAGGTCCTCCTCCTCCTCCTTCTACCTACCTCCAGACCCTCCTCCTCCTCCTCCTTCTACCTCCCTACAGGTCCTCCTCCTCCTTCTACCTCCCTACAGGTCCTCCTCCTCCTCCTCCTTCTACCTCCCTACAGGTCCTCCTCCTCCTTCTACCTCCCTACAGGTCCTCCTCCTCCTCCTCCTTCTACCTCCCTACAGGTCCTCCTCCTCCTTCTACCTCCCTACAGGTCCTCCTCCTCCTCCTTCTACCTCCCTACAGGTCCTCCTCCTCCTTCTACCTCCCTACAGGTCCTCCTCCTCCTCCTTCTACCTCCCTACAGGTCCTCCTCCTCCTTCTACCTCCCTACAGGTCCTCCTCCTCCTCCTTCTACCTCCCTACAGCTCCTCCTCCTCCTTCTACCTCCCTACAGATCCTCCTGCTCCTCCTTCTACCTGCCTACAGGTCCTCCTCCTCCTCCTTCTACCTCCCTACAGGTCCTCCTCCTCCT
>NC_140384.1:9242500-9277500 GCF_054491055.1 Hypomesus nipponensis | reverse complement strand
TAATAAAGAAGAAGACATGCTGGTTGATTAGAAACTAGATAGAGAGAGAGAGAGAGAGAGAGAGAGAGAGGGGGAGAGAGAGAGAGGGAAAAAATAAAAAAAAAATAAAAAAAAAGTGACTCACCATCTCATCCAGACCCACTGATTGTTGAGGGCAGACTTGGCAGGTTCTAGACTCTTCCACAGCTGGCTGCCATAACGATCCATCAGCCAATCCCAGCCCAGGAAGAACATGGCTGCCAAGGTTAGCACCAGCAGGGCCAGCGCACGCTGGAAGTTGATCACGCATGCCGCTATCACCACGGCAACCAATCCTGAAAACAGGACCATAGATTATTCCAGATTTCATTAAAGCGTTGTGTTTATTATGACGTGACATCTCATCACTGAGCTGTGTGCGACATGCTGTAGACATCATTTCCTGTGTTCCTGTCAGGTGATCCCTTCTGGATCATTTCTAACGTGTTATCTTGGTTTTATTCCTCGGTCAGTATTCAGTTGGTAAACAATGAAACAATCAGAGGTCAAAACAAGTGACAAGACACACCTCAAACACACAAGGGCACACACACACACACAGACAAGCAAACACACCCACACACATAAATTATTTTATGGTGTGTGTGATGTAAATGGTAATAGGCCACACACCAGTGATGAATCTCAAAGGTCCCATGACATGAACATTTCACTTTAGGAGGTTATTTAACATGAATATGAGTTCCCCTAGCCTGCCTTTGGTCCCCCAGTGGCTAGAAATGTTGATAGGTGTAAACCAAGCCTTGGGTATTCTTCTCCGCCTTTGTGAAAATGAAAGCTCAAATGTTTTGATTTTGAAAATGTTCCTCTTATGTCATCATAAGAGGCAGTCTGATTCTCCCAAACAAGCCACGAGTGTAACAGATGATGTCATCTGAGGTCATTGTATTGTAAGACCTGATCCTGGACCTGAGGTTAATGCTGTCACCCACCTGCAGCAAAGACAAGCCGAAGACCCATACGGATCCAGGATCTGTGTTCCTCCAGGTATCTGTGAACACAATCCAGTTTCTTCTCCAGAAACCTAGAGTGATTTATGAAAGACTTTACATTTAGTTATTTACATTTAGCCATTTTTAGCAGACTCTTTACCACACACAAACTGAAGACACACACACTTTTTAAATTGTTCTATTCACCATTTTGTCTATTTGACACATCTAAAACTAAGTTATGTTTAGATGGATTAACCAAGGTAAACTGTACATTGCTGACAGGGCTAAAGGTTCAATTGTTATTTTTACAATATTATATTAGTTGAAAGTCTAACTTTGCACTATCAGGAAAGCCTAATATTCAGATATTCGTGGACAATTACTCTACAAGTACTACATGTACATGACAAGCTTGAAACCAAAACATCAGTTAATGACCTGAGATAAACCTGAAAAAATAAAAATGGTCTAATTTGACAGTGTAGGCAGCTAGCAGGTGTAGACCTTTTCTTTGGTTGCCCTCCATCTTTACTCTCTGAATCCTGGAGGAAGTAGGGGACATCCTGCAGATCAACACTGACAGACTCCTGTTGTGAACACACACACATACACATTTATGAGCTGTGATCGAATTCAAGAGACTAAGTAACTCTTTGGAGTCATCCATCACCAAGTCTTCACATAGCTCAATAGCATGGGTCAGTGACTCTGAACCTCTCTCTTTCCCTTCCATCCTCTAAACCTCTATCTTTCCCTTCCAGCCTCTGAACCTCTATCTCTCCCTTCCAGCCTCTGAACCTTTATCTTTCCATTTCTGCCTCAATGAGTGCCCTGACAGTTGAACAACGATACAAAGACAGTTGACCAACAGTTGCTTTCATATTTCACACCTTTTGTTCAATCAGTGGATGCGTCTCTCCAAAGCAAAGTACAAACAGCGCACGTAGAAAGCACAGCACAAAATCAATGTGCCCTTCACCACAATACTATGTTAACCTTTCCAGTTGGCTGCCAGTGTTTGGTTTTGGTCACAGCGAGCATGTTTTGTTCAGAGTCTCTTGATAAGAGCTACAGGGAGTCAAGTGTGACTGCTGTGTGTGCACAGTTTGTCAACTCTATGAGTTACTTGCAAACCATGATACTTGGTGTGCATGTGTGCTGGTTAAACGACCAACAAAAGCACAGGGTTTTAGTTGTGTTGGGGGTGTGTGTTGTGTTTGCAGTCCTGGTTAGGGAGTCTGTGTGTCGCAGAGCGACTGTGATTGGACGTAACTGTGTTCACCTCTATTACATTTTTCAGTTTTTGCGTTATATGTGTGAGCACTTGTGTGTCTGTATGTGTGTGTGTGTGACACAGAGAGAGAGACAGACAGACAGAGAGAAAGACAGGGACAAAGACAGAGAAAGAAAGAGAGAGAGCGAGAGAGAGAGAAACAAAGGGAAAGAGAGAGAGACAGACAGACAGAGAGAGAGAAGAGAGAGAGAAAGAGAGACAGACGGAGAGCGAGACAGGGACAAAGACAGAGAAAGACTGAGAGCGAGACAGAAAGAGAGAGAGATTGAGAGAGAAAGAGGGAATGAGAGATAGAGAGAGAGAGACATAGACGAACACAAAGAAAGAGAGAGTTCCTACCTCAGACTGGAAGGCTTGGTTGTCCAGCCCAGTTGACCGGCTCTGCTCTAAAACTCCATTCATCTCCATAGTAAACACTGAAACTACAGGAAACTCAGGAGGAGGTGCTCTTATACGGGCCTTACTCTCTTCCCCTCTATCTCCCTCTCTCTCTTTCCCCCTTTATCTCCTCTATCTCCTTCTCTCTCTCTTTCCCCCTCTATTTTATGACTAATCTTTACAAGGAACTAGGAAGGGTGTGACACACGCACATTAGTGACAATGACTCCTTACTCTGTTCGACTGCTCTTTCCCTGTCATCGGGAGATATGATTAAGGCTATTTAGTGGGATTAGTTCTCTCACACACACAAGTGTGCACACAATGGTAAAAAAAAAAAGACTGAATAGGCAAGATTATAAATCGGTTTACTTTGCGAAATCCAATGGCGTTGTCAAAACAGTACTTCTTAAAAACCCGTTCCATAGGGCTGCGCTTTACCATCGCCATCTGGTGGTTTGCTGAGAGAACTGCACCTGTAATTTACATTTTAAACCACTAGATGAAGGTATTGAAGCGCAGCCCAAACGCGCTGTCGAAACAGTGCCCTTTAAAAACCCGTTCCATAGGGCTGTGCTTTACCATCGCCACCTGGTGGTTCACTGTGAGAACTGCATCTGCAAGTCATACTTTAAACCACTAGATGGCAATAACTAATGACTAATGAGAGAACCGCCGTACAATGGTGGTATTTGAAAAGCACCCTTTTAAAATGTGTGTCCATTGCACTTTTATCCAGTCTTTTAGAAGTGTCCATAAATACAACCGGAACTAAACGAGGTGTAGATGAGGACATTATACATGAATTGTTGAATCCCTTTGGAATAAAATCAAAAAGACAATAGGTAAAGGGATAAAGGGATTTTAAAAAATCCATTACACTACTTAGTAAAGCATAACTAGTGGAAAATTTCATTTAAAAAAGTTATAATAGTTTTGAAAATGTGACGTGTTTCTGCAAACTTGAACCAGATGATTCTCGATATTATGATCCACGATTGGCACGTGCTCCTCGGTTTTCCGTTGTCTGACGGAGGACTTGGATGGGTCTTGTGAGGCCTACTATACATCTTGGAGACTCGTCATCAAATGTGTTCAGACGTTGAATAAATAACAAACATTTAGTGCGTCACCTCGCACGTCACTCCCACACGTGGAGAGGACATTGGGGAGAGACGGGCGCGCTCCTTGATAGCTCTGTTGTCAATGCAGCGTGTGTGTGTGTGTGTGTGTGTGTGTGTGTCTCCGTGAGTGATGGGTGAGTGACGGTGAGTGATGGGAGAGTGCGAGGGGGACAGAGAGAACGAGTGAAAGAGAGGGAGAGAGAGAGAGAGAGTGCGAGAGGGACAGAGAGAACCATGGAAGAGGGAGAGAGAACAAGGGAGAAAGAGAGAGACAGAGACAGAGAGAGAGAAAGAGACAGAGAGAAAGAAAGAGACATAGACAGAGAGAGAGACAGAGACAGAGAGAGAGAAAGAAAGAAAGAGACATAGAGAGAGAGACAGAGACAGAGACAGAGAGAGAGAGAGAGAGAGAGAGAGAGAGAGAGAGAGAGAGAGAGAGAGAGAGAGAGAGAGAGAGAGAGAGAGAGAGAGAGAGAGAGAGAGACAGATTTATTGCTCCATTTGAAACGGGTCCAAGGCTGACTGGCTGCTCCACCGTAAATGACGTGTTATTGATTCAGTACACGCCGGGAAACTTATCTTTACGATTATGAAATACAGGCTAATGATTTAATAAGGGGACGGAGTCTAGTACATGGCGGTTAAAGAGGTGATGATGGGTTACACGGTGCCGTCTCCCGGTGCTGTCTCGTGACATGGGATTCATTTTCCACAGACCGACTGAAAGTAGCCCACCTGCAGGAACGTAACGTTACCGTTATTCAAAGATCTTCAACGGACAATTCCCCCCAGAAAACATATATCCCTGTGCTTCTCCTCGTCCTTCTTGTTTGAGGTCATTTGTCCGTTGGACAAGGACGCAATTCGAGCAAGGTTGACCGATACTTGAACGTTTTTGCCCTGGGCGTCCGAGAACAATCACAGTGCAATTACTGGGGTTACATTGATGGCTGTGCACGGGCGGAGACTACAGATTCCTAACCGTCCACAGACCAACATTGGTACCCACTACCACGCACTTATGGGCACCCGCACCATCTTTAACGTGCGTCGTGAGCAATGAGGTCCAATCTGACCAGTATCAGATCTGATTAGCACAAGCGACCTGCAGGAACTGTTCTGTGTGGCGAGAGACTGGAAGAGTACCGTGTCAGCCGGGTTAGAGAGGGAGACAGAGAGAGAGAGATAGATAAAGAGAGAGAGAGAGAGAGAGAGAGAGAGAGAGAGAGAGAGAGAGAGAGAGAGAGAGAGGGAGAGAGAGAGGGAGAGAGACGGCGCGAAGGAATCTGTGGCTCTAAGCGTCAGTGTCTCAATGTGATTTTGAGTGACGGGTTAGAGCAGACTGGAGAAGCACTGAGCGGAATAACACACATTTGTCACTGTCTCACCCATTTAACACGGAGTCTAATGTTTTTGGGTCCATGCTCGTCTGGGTGAACATCTATAGTCGCTGATTTTCTTCAAGAAAAAGACTGCCAGCGGACCGAGCGGTCCTGGTCGGGCCGGGCGTGGAGGGATTAGAGATGAGCGACTTAATGACGGGAAGCGGGGTGTCTGTCTTCGGTCTGGGGTTCTGTTGGGTTCTGATGGGTCTGTGGGGATTCGGTGCCGCGTGCCCCCATTCGTGCTCATGTAGTGGGACCAGGATATCGTGCGTTGGTCAGGACCGTGGCATCGTGGCTTTCCCCGTGCTGCAGTCGGAGGCTGAGATGGAAAACATAACCGACATGTGAGTGTCTCGAGCCCAATCACCGGGGTAAACGGGAAAAACACTTGCACGCTCTATACCAAATATGATACGGACATACACACCTCAATAATGTATTCTTCTTCTGAAATTGAACTTCATGTCCTAATATTACACAGAGACTGTTTGCTTTTTAACCCAATTGCATAACGCCACTGGCTAAACACGCGCACCATATTACAGGTAGGCAGATTGCGCCGTTAATGAAAAGATAGGAAGGCCATTACAAATCAAAGCAAGCGACGTTATAACCTACATATTTTTCCCCTATTGTGTTTTCTTTTGCCATTTACTTTACTAAAATAACACCGTGTGCGTGTATCACAACTCTTACATCTGGTGTGTGGACGTTCTGTGTGTTTTCGAGTCGTAGGCTATACCACCCCGAAATAGGATAGACAAAAACTATACAGCATCCAGTGAAAATATTAGCTCAACCACCACCAACCATTATAACACCACCCAATCAGGCCACGGAATATGAAAATGGAACCTTATTATTCAGTTTACTACGCACGTGCCTCTGAATGTGGCTTGTTAACAACGGTTACCAAATCCTTTTTGTGGGCTCGCACTGATAAACAGAAACAACACTCGTTTTCTAATAGATCTATGTCAAACCAGGCAGGTTCCCCTGTAGTAAAACATTGAATACGTAGGCCCTATTTAATAAACAAAACTAAGTGATCCATTCTAGAAAACAAATACCCCATTCAAATCTGTTCGATTGTTTTTTTGTATCCTATTCTGTATCAAATTCAAGTTTGACATATATATATATATATTCAATTGCAGCCAGTGTACCGCCAAAAGTCTAAATAACGTAGTGAAGAGGGGTATTAAGGAATTCCGAGAAACATCTCAAATAAATATTATACAGAAAACAGTTTGGTAGTATGTACCGATGCATGACATGCAGTATATAAGGTATGAAAACATAACTTGAAAAAAGTATCGATGACGGACTGAAAAATTCATTTTTTTTTCTGTAAACGTGATATCAACATTTGGAGGTTAAGAACTGATATGAGACGTCGTTTTCTGCCTCCACCAATAGAAGTAGACGTGCATGCAAACGATAAACAAATAAGTAAATAATTAAACTGCCACGTCGAACTATTTGGGTTTATAGTCACAAGTACATCTTTCAAATTCCACCAAATAAAAATCCTGTCAAATCATACACATGTAGGATCGGATAAAAGATATATACTCAAATGGATTTTGAGCAAAATAGTGCCAACATGCCACAGTCTTATTTCAAATGACCTTGATGGATGACATACATTCAAAGACAGATCTAGGGCCTTGTAAAGACCAGGACCTGGAGACACCACTGCATCACAGCACCGCAGCCTTCCACATCACCTCTGACTCGAGCCGTTTGTCATTTCAGATTCATCGCCAATCAGAGCGGCTTCTCATCCATCAACGACAAGGATCTGCATTTTTACCGGAACCTCAGGAATCTGTGAGTGTGTCACGTGATCCGTCCTGGTTACGTAGGTGCGCTGGGCCCCAGGTCGTCATGGCGCCCGCAGGATGATTGGTATCACTGGGAGGGCATATTGTGCCGTCGTTTATCCCAATGGGGTTTCTGTGTTTACCTGCGTGTCTCCTTCTCTCCCCCTCCTCTCCCCAGAACGGTGACTAGCAGCAGTCTGACCTATGTGTCTAGACTGGCCTTCCAGGACAATCTCAAGCTACAATATCTGTAAGTGACGCTTTAAAGGTCAACACGCACACACACTGCCTCGCACAAACTGCTGAAAGTCTACAATACATGACTCGAGACTCTCGAGGGACATGAGCTTGACATAACGACGCAGAATGACATGTCACACCCTGCTAGGTTTTGAACTGAAGTTTGTGTTGATTTGACAGGAATCTGAAAGACAATAACCTGTCATCGCTGTCGTGGAGGATTTTCAGGCATTTAAACATCTCCTATCTGTGAGTATTTATCCACGCATGCAAACACACACGCTGCCCTAACTTCACCAACGTGTGCGTCAGGCACAATGGATGTTTGTGTATGCCTAAATGTGTGTCCCTGTGTGTGTATGCATCCCTGGTGTGTGTGTGTTCCTGTGTGTGCGTGTGTGTGTTCCTGTGTGTGTGTGTGTCCCTGTGTGTGTGTGTTCCTGTGTGTGTGTGTGTTCCTGTATGTGTGTGTCCCTGGTGTGTCCCTGTGTGTGTGTGTGTCTCTGTGTGTGTCCCTGGTGTGTGTGTGCGTGTAGGATTCTGTCTGGGAACCCTCTCCGCTGCTCGTGTGACAACATGTGGATGAAGCTGTGGCTGGGGGAAGAGACAGAGCAACAGGAGCTGCAGTGCACCCAGGAGGGCGGAGGACGTCGCCTTCTGACCAGACTCACCCTGCCTGGCTGTGGTACTGTCACACACACACACACACACACGCCCCCACTCATGCACACATGCTCCTGAACAACTACCACCAGATTCGTCCCTACAATTTCAATTGAATCAAAACGCACACACATCCCACCATCTACGACACCAGAGCAGCTGTCCTTGTCTTTGCCCAGGCTCAGACTCTCTCTGTCTGGGGGCCCGGAGCACCGGGGGCTGGGGATGAGGGGGGGAGGTAGGCCTCAGCGGGGCAGACTAGCACTGGCATTGATAACACATATTGATCCATCCCCTTCTGGCTGCGCCGCATTAGCGCCGCTATTTTGGGCACGGCCACGGTTATGTGTGGGCCCCTGGAGAGGAGGCTGGGAGACCCCCGGTAGAGTGACATATGAAGACAGCAGTAGAGAGAGGAGGCTGGGAGACCCCTGGTAGAGTGACATATGAAGACAGCAGTAGAGAGAGGAGGCTGGGGGACCCTTGATAGAGTGACATATGAAGACAGCAGTAGAGAGAGGAGGCTGGGGGACCCGTGGTAGAGTGACATATGAAGACAGCAGTAGAGAGAGGAGGCTGGGAGACCCCCGGTAGAGTGACATATGAAGACAGCAGTAGAGAGAGGAGGCTGGGGGACCCGTGGTAGAGTGACATATGAAGACAGCAGTAGAGAGAGGAGGCTGGGAGACCCTTGATAGAGTGACATATGAAGACAGCAGTAGAGAGAGGAGGCTGGGGGACCCTTGATAGAGTGACATATGAAGACAGCAGTAGAGAGAGGAGGCTGGGGGACCCGTGGTAGAGTGACATATGAAGACAGCAGTAGAGAGAGGAGGCTGGGGGACCCCCGGTAGAGTGACATATGAAGACAGCAGTAGAGAGAGGAGGCTGGGGGACCCTTGATAGAGTGACATATGAAGACAGCAGTAGAGAGAGGAGGCTGGGGGACCCTTGATAGAGTGACATATGAAGACAGCAGTAGAGAGAGGAGGCTGGGGGACCCCTGGTAGAGTGACATATGAAGACAGCAGTAGAGAGAGGAGGCTGGGGGACCCTTGATAGAGTGACATATGAAGACAGCAGTAGAGAGAGGAGGCTGGGGGACCCTTGATAGAGTGACATATGAAGACAGCAGTAGAGAGAGGAGGCTGGGGGACCCTTGAAAGAGTGACATATGAAGACAGCAGTAGAGAGAGGATGCTGGGGCTTCACGGAGATCCTCTCTCTATCACACAAGGTGAAGGAGCTGCGGCCCTGCTCGGCAGATAAACACTGGACCTTGATGGACAAAGCTGGTTTAAAAAGATATTTTTGTCCCTTCAGAGTTGCTGTAGGGTGCCCCCAACATTGACTGGAACGTCGTCCCAGTGCACTGATCTGAGACACACTCTGTGTTCTCCAGCTCCACATGCATGAGGACTGAGAGTGAGTGTGTGTGGGGCTCAGTCTGGCCTTCAGGGGTGATGAAGTGACTTTTCCGGAGTGATTGAGTTGGTTACCGTAGTGATAAGCGCCGTGGAGATGGCCTTAAGTAGAGATAAGAGAGTCTGTCCACACTC
Organism: Hypomesus nipponensis; assembly: GCF_054491055.1. Classification (NCBI taxonomy): domain Eukaryota; kingdom Metazoa; phylum Chordata; class Actinopteri; order Osmeriformes; family Osmeridae; genus Hypomesus; species Hypomesus nipponensis. The sequence goes on along the minus strand of NC_140384.1, from coordinate 9,268,057 downwards.
CGCCTTCCTCGCCAGACGCTGCTACCCTATTGGCTGGGACTCTAAAGCTGCCAGCCTTCTGATTTGACACGGCTGGGTTAGCCCCAGGTCATGGTCACACACACACACAAACACACACAGCCTTGTTTGTGTAGTTCTGGCCTACAACACAGGCTCCAGACTGTGTCCAATCACTTTTAATCTGTGTGGCAGGAGTAACAGAGGACACAGGCAGTAATAATCAGTGTGTGACAAGAACTGAGTGTTTTTGTCCAAGTGCGTGTGTGTGTGTGCGTGCGTTTGTCCACGGCGCTTTACTCACAAAGACGTGGGCCTGAACATCCAAATGGTCCCTCCCTCCGTTCCGACAGAGCTCCCCATGGCGACGCTGACTCCGTCCAAGGCCACCGTGACGGAGGGGTCTGACGTGGTGCTGACCTGCAACACCTCCGGAGCCCCATCACCAGAGCTGATCTGGACCATCACCCCGGTCATCTCCAACTACGAGGTCCGATGACACACACAGGAGCACGCACACACACCTGAACACACACACGTGAACACACACACGTGAACACACACACGTGAACACACACACGTGAACACACACGTGACCATGCATATACGTGAAAACACCTTTAGGTCGACGCTGACACTCTCCCCGCAAAGTCTGTTCTTGTTACTTTAACTTCACATAACAGGCGTGTGTGTGTATGTGTGTGTGCTTGTGTGTCTCTGTGTTTGCGTGTGTGTGTTTGTGTGTGTCTGTTCCTCAGCAGATTGAGACGTCAGGCCAGGTGTCGGAAATCCGCCTGTCCAACCTGTCGTCGCTGGACCACGCCAGCAAGATCACCTGCAGCGCAGCCAACATCGTAGGGGAGAACGAGGCCTCTCTCTTCCTCGATATCCTCTGTGAGTTTCTCTCTCACACACACACACACACACCTTCACACATACACACACCTTCACACACACTCACACACTCCCCTCTCTCCCCCTCTCTCTCCCCCTCCTCCCCCCCTCTCTCCCCCCTCCTCCCCCTCTCTCCCCCCCTCTCTCCCCCTCCTCCCCCTCTCTCCCCCCCTCTCTCCCCCTCCTCTCCCTCTCTCCCCCCCCCTCTCCCTCCCCCCTCTCTCCCCCTCCTCCCCCTCTCTCCTCCCCCCTCTCTCCCCCTCCTCCCCCTCTCTTCCCCCCTCTCTCCCCCTCCTCCCCCTCTCTCCCCCCTCTCTCCCCCTCCTCTCCCTCTCTCCCCCCCCCCTCTCCCCCCCCTCCCCCCCTCTCTCCCCCTCCTCCCCCTCTCTCCTCCCCCTCCTCCCCCTCCCTCCCCCTCTCTCCCCCTCCTCCCCCTCTCTCCCCCCTCTCTCCCCCTCCTCCCCTTAGTCCCCCCCAACATCACCAAGCTGAGTGATGCCATCCCAGACCACCACTGGTGCATCCCCTTTAGCGTGTCGGGGAACCCCAAGCCCTCCTTCCAGTGGCTCCTGAACGGCCAGCCGGTGTCCGAGGGCAACTACATCACCACCATCATCCACGAGGTGTCGGAGAGGGAGTTCCACGGCTGCCTGCAGTTGGACAACCCCACCCACATCAACAACGGCCTGTACACCCTGATCGCCACCAACAAGTACGGGCAGGACCGCAAGACCGTGCTCGCCCACTTCATGCTCGACCCCTTCGAGGGTGAGTGTGTCGCACGCGCTTGGGGTTTTAGCGGTCGAGGTAGAGGGAGGGAGGGAGGGAGGGAGGGAGGGAGGGAGGGAGGGAGGGAGGGAGGGAGGGAGGGAGGGAGGGAGGGAGGGAGGGAGGGAGGGAGGGAGGGAGGGAGGGAGGGAGGGACAGGCCACTGCTGTAGTCCTCAGCCTACATGGTAGTAGGATGAAGTGCATTCTTTTTGGGGGGTTTTGATTACGTTCTGAACAGATAGTGTGACGGTCCTGATCTGACATGTGGTTTGTTTGATTTCAGCGCAAACTATCACAGATCCTCTTTACTATGGTAAGTTGACGTCCACACACCCACAATGCATCACACTCACATCGCCAATGAGAAGCCACCTTTGTTTTGAATAATGTAAACGTTTAACTCAGTGTAGTGGATGTGGGAAATGCAGATCATTCATGTCCTCTCTCTCTCTCTCCCCCTCTCCTCCCGTCTTCCCTCTCTTCTCAGACCCGACCACAGGTACAGTCTCCTCTCCCTCTCCCTCTCCCTCTCCCTCTCCCTCTCCCTCAATCAGCCAATCACATCACATTAGGTGAACACATAGGGTGTTTACTGGTTCAACCCCTAGATGTCAGGATGTGAATCTCCTGTCTGTCTTTCTGATTGCAGACGGAACTCCTCTGGATCCACCTGAGGACAGAGTTGCAGTGAGTCGTCTGAATCTGAATCTGATTTCACTTTGTTTTGACCTATAAACTGACCTGAGAGACTGACCTGGTGTGTGTCGTGCAGGTGTACGTGGTTGTGGGCATCGCTGCTGTGGCCTTCACTGGTTTCCTGCTCATGCTGGTCATCCTCAAGTTCGGAGGGAACTCCAAGTTCGGCATCAAAGGTAAGACTGCTTCCCTCCCAGTTGTCCGACGAGACCCGCTGTGTGAAAAGGGGGTGGTTGCCAGGTTCTTGGCTGCGTCTGGTGGTTTACCTGCATGATGGTCTAATTCTCTAATCACCGTCCCTAATCCCACTCACTTCCAGAGTAGCTGCATGTTCTCTAGCCGACACACACGTGTGTGTCTAACATAACCCTTTTACATTTGGTGTTAACCCACAAACACAATGAGCTGTGGTTCGAAAGCACATCGGCGAGTGTCGGCCGATACTGGAAGGCCACTGTGCTGAGGGGAGCTGGCTGGTATTTTTGTAAGATTGTGTGTTAAGAAGGCCCAGCAGAGCCGCTACTGTGTGGTCCCTTATTTTGGCATTGATTCATCACTCCTCCGAGGGTTAGATGTGTGGTGTGTGTGTGGGTGTGTGTGTGGGTGTGTGTGTGGGTGTGTGTGTGGGTGTGTGTGTGGTCAGAGGGAGTGAAAGAGGTTTCTTTTTTCCTCTCCGGAAACAGAGTATGAGGTTCCACTCGAGGCGTTGATTCCTCTCCTGACTCTCAACACCTACACACACCACTTCTGTGGTGTGTGTGTGTGTGAGTGTGTATGTGTGAGTGTGTGTGTGTGTGTATGGATCAGCTCATGTTTCATCATCTTCTTTAGACATGTGCACTCTCAGTCCCCTCTGTGTGTGTGTGTGGGGGGGGGTGTGGGTGTGTGTGTGTGTGGGTCAATAACTCATAGTTTGGTAATTTGTTTTTATAGACCCGATAGAGACAAGGAGCCACAACTATGACACACACAAACACCCTCACACACACACACACACACACACAAACAAACACACCCTCACACACACACACACTCCTGGTCAGTGTTGATGTAAATGTGAAACAATAGGTGTGAAACAGGCATGCAGAGCCTGCTTCTGAGCATACTCTGTTTGCTGTGTTTATCTGGGGAGCGCAAATAGTCAAATTGGTCTCTCTCGCTTAACCACACACACACACACACAAACCCATACACAGACACACACACACAAACCTACACACACACACACACCTGTACACACAAAAACACAGACACTTGTACTTGTAAAAGGCTGTATGGATGTATTATTCAGCCGTGGCTGTCTTCCGACTGTTTCCTCTGAATAACCCATGGTGTACAGTGGGGCTGAGGAGCAGAGAATAGGGCGCTTGTCTTCCGACGTCTGTTGCATGCACGTGTGTGTGCGTGGAATTGTAAATGCTGTTGCTGCACGGAGTGTCACTAAGTGCATGTGATGACCCTGGAAAAAAGAGAGCGAGATGAAAGAGAGACGTTCAATTGGAAACAGGTTGAGATCGCGATAGAGACAGAGAGGAGAGAGCGAGACAAGGAGAGAGAGAGAGAGAAGTAGAGAGAGAGACAAGGAGAGAGAGAGAGAGACAAGGAGAGAGAGAGACAAGGAGAGAGAGAGACAAGGAGAGAGAGAGACAAGGAGAGAGAGAGAGGCCTTGAAACAAAGAGACAGGGAAATAGAAAAAGAGAGAGTGGCACAAAGAGAGAGAGACAAAGAGAAAGAGACCGAGAGAGAGACAGAGAGAGAGACAAAGAGAGAGAGAGAAATAGCTTTCTCCAGTATGCTTATCAATGATGCATGGGACCTGGTATCAGTTTTCTCTGGGTTTGGAAGAGTGCCGCGCGATCAATGCAGCACATCCCCCTCAAGGTCAGACGGAACTCAGCCTCGACGCTACTGGGCATGCTCAGTCGGCTCTCCACCTCACCTGGGTCAAACACATAATAATAATAATAATAATAATAATGTGTTACTTTAGCTTTTATCTAAAGTGACTTACAAGGGGGAATTTGAATTTGCATGTCAAACCTACTGAGCTACACCCAGGCACAGAGGGGTGTGTTTGATTTAGACCACAGCTGGTTGGACTGAGAGTGTTTCGTTTTATGGGATTTTACCAAGTGAACTAAATCAAATGCACCCTGAGTATCTGTTGGGGTTGTGGCCTGGATCCTGCTGATGTGCTGGGTGAGAGTGAGTGTTGAGGAGATGTTCCTGAACACCCTGAGGGTCAGAGGTCAGGAGTCAGAGGTCAGGAGTCAGAGGTCAGGAGTCAGAGTCAGTTAGAGAGTTCTGCTCAGGATCAGACCTCCTGGCAACACTTGCGTCCTGTCACACACACTCACACACGCTCTCACAAACACAAACACACGCTCACACACACACACATTCTCACACACATACACAGATGAAGGGCTCATTCCAGTTCAAGTGGTTGAGATGATCCTGTAAGACAGTGAGGTGTACATGACATCCTCTTCATCTCCTTGACAGACGAGAAGTGTCTACTGTTAGCCCCACTAGCCTGTTAGCCCCACTGCTAGCCCATTAGCTTTGCTAGCTCTCTCCAGGACGTTCTGTTCCCAGTGTGTCCACTGTCTTCTCCAACACCACCATTCATCCTGGCAGCACAGTAAAAGTCAAATAACTCAAGAACATGTTTAGTGTCCTGCAGTGGCCTCTGCTACTACCCCTTCTCCTTCTCCTTTTTCTCTTCCCTCTGTTCCTCTTCCTCCTCCTCTTCATACTCCTCTTCCTCCTCCTCCTCTTCCTCCTCCTCCTCATCTTCCTCCTCCTCTTCATCCTCTCAGCATTGGGCTGGGTTGGAAGGGTACCTGGGTAGGTTTGGCAAGTTATGGTAAGAAAGGGTTGGGCAGGGCAGGGTTAGTGAGGTTGGTTTGGGCTGGGTTTACCTGGACTGGGATGGGAAGGTCTGGGCAGGTCTCGGGGCTTGAAAGGGCCTGGACAATGGCAGAGGGAAGCGCAGTAAAAGCAGAAACAAACAGAGCGGTATTGATTGATCAGGGACTGCACTATAAAAGATAGAGCTGTATTGATCGATTGATCACTGGGCAGTTGGAGGAAGATGCGTCTCTCATGGCCCTGCCCATTACACAGTGTTCTGCTAAGCTCAGCAGTGTGTGTGTGTGTGTGTGTGTGCGCGTCTGTCGGCTCTGTGTGTGTATGTGTGTGTGTAAGTGAGCGTGAGTGTGTGTGGTGAGTTACAAGTCTTGGATCAGCAGATTGTGTATCCAGGTCCGTGAGGACAGACTCTGCTGATCGCACATTCAGGATCAATACCATATCGGCGTCATTTGAAGAAAATCCCGTTGTGATGAATGAGGTGTTATGGTTGGGTAATGAAGTCGCTAGGAGTAGCTGGGTTGTGTGACGTTGCATGTGGAGCGCTGCAGAGGGGGATTGTGGGTAACGGTCAGGCAGGTGACACAACGGAGGGGGAGGGCCTTGGCAACTCACCGCCTGCTGTTGCCATGGAGACATGAGTCATCAAGCGCTGCGCTCCAAATATGAATCATCATCCCACACGCACACACGCACAGACACATGCACATAGACACACACACACATGCAGACACACAGACACACACAGTCAGACACACAAAGCAAACATACCAAACAACTCATTATCACACACCTACATCTAACTTGAACTCAGAACCTCCAGCACAGAAAACATTCCTTCCCCACCTCTTCACTCCGGGTAGAAGAGCCTGTTCTAGCTGGTGATCCCCCTTTACTCCCATCCTGTCCTTCCTCCATTTTTCTTTACCTACTTCCTGTCTGATTTCATCCCAGTCTCCCCCACCTCCCCATCTCTCCCTGTCTCTCTCTGTCTCTCCCTCTGTCTCCCCATTTCTCTCTGTCTCTCTGTCTCTCCCTCTGTCTCCCCATCTCCCTCTGTCTCCCTCTGTCTCCCTGTCTCTCCCTGTCTCCCCCCTCATCTCCCTTCCATTGTCCCCCCCCTCCCTCTCTTTCAGCTGCTGCGTTCTGTACACTGTTGACTTCTGATTCTAGGACTGACGCCTCTGCAAAAACAAACTGCTTGGTACAAGCTGGAACACACAACTGTGTGTGTGTGTGTGTGTGTGTGTGTGTGTGTGTGTGTGTAGGTTTCGTGTGGCAGGAACGATGTGTCTATTGTTTTAGTTGGCGTCGATTATGTTTTTGGCTATGGTGGCTAATAAAGTGGTGGAATGAATGAGTTTGGGGCCGAGCTGTGACTTGTGTGCGGTGAGGGAGGGTGTGTTCTGGGCTACTGTCACTAACGGCTCGAAGACGTTTGGATTTTTCCCGTGGCAGATGCTGAGGTCCACACAGCGCCCAGCTGGGAGAGCTTGATGCAGACACACTTCTGGTTTTAATAGGACTCATCCTTACACCGACGGGATTCTGAACTGATACAATCTCTCTTTAATGATGCATCATTAAAAAGAAAGTAAGATGACGGAACTAACAAGTAAATCCCCTGCTCTTTTATCAAGCTGTGTGTGCCGTTGGCTACGACTAATTGTGATACGCATAGCCTTTCTGTCTGTCTGTCTGTCTGTCAGCCTGTCTGTCTGTCTGTCTGTCAGCCTGTCTGACCAACTGACTGACCTCCCCAAACCCGTAACCCCCAGTGATTCGATGTTAACTCAAATCATCCCTTCTTCATCCTTATTTACTGTTTCTCATTGATTTTACATTGATTTATATCATCATTTTAGATTTGTTACCTTTTTTAGTTCAATATCAAATTTTGTCGTGCTTATTATTTACTGCTTTGAGTCCTTTATTTTGTTGTTTATGTTGGTTTTGTTGTGTTTTTGTTTCCCCTCAGGGTTTGTTATGTTTCAAAACGTTCCTGTGGAGGTGGTAACACTGTAGGACTGACGGAGTCTCCACAACAACTTGAGAGAGGGAGGAGGAGGGGGGAGAGAGGAGAGGTGAAGAAAGAGGAGAGGGAGAGATGAAGGGAAAGGGGAGCAGAGGAGAGGAGAGAGAGAGAGAGAGAGAGAGAGAGAGAGAGAGAGAGAGAGAGAGAGAGAGAGAGATGAAGGGAAAGGGGGAGTAGAGGATAGGGAGAAGAGAGGAGAGAGAGAGATGAAGGGAAAGGGGGAGTAGAGGATAGGGAGAAGAGAGGAGAGGGAGAGATGAAGGGAAAGGGGGAGGAGAGGAGAGGGAGAGGGGGAAGGGGAAGAGAGGACAGAGGAAAGGGAAAGATGAAGGGATAGAGGGGAGGAGAGCAGAGGAGAGAGGGAGAGAGCGAGATGGAGGAAGAAGGGGGAGAGAGAGAGAGAGAAGAGGGAAAGATTAAAAGAGAGAGGAGACAGAGAAAGAGAGGGAGAAAGAAAGGAGGAAGAGAGACATTCAAACACACACAGTAAGAGAGACTGTTTAGAATTGTCCCAGACAGAAGTAGGAGAGGTTTGTCACCCCAGTGACTGAGGACGAACCTTGCAGGAAGTGGCATCAGAGGAGCATTTGGGCCAATCACCTCGCTCTCTGCAGAGACACCTAAAAGCCTGCAGATGAATTATTGAAACAGACAACCATTAACCTATATATTTACACACAGACGCCCCATAACACACCCCAGCTGGTTTTATACACACCACTGATCTGGACACACAAACAGACCCCCCTTCCCCCGTATCTCAGTACGGTCCAATAAACAATCGTTGACATAACTTGGTACCATATGCACCCATGCTAACACAAACAAAACACACACATTGTGGGTTAACATCAACAACAAACATTGAGATGCCCTGGATTGTATGCACCTTTTCTAACACACCTCCACATACACACTTTCATCGTGGGCTGGGGTTGAGACTGAGGTGTAGTCAGATGTGGAGGGTACCATTTCATTAAGAAGGTAACAGGGTCTAGGCGCAGAGCAACCGTTTCTTCACAGCAGCGAGTTCACATCAGGATTCCATAGTTCCACACACAGAAGACAGAGATCTGCACAAACTTGTACATATCTGAATGTGACAGGTGATAATGATCGTGTGAAACGAGAGTGGGTAGAGGAGATGTGGGAGTTATAACACTGGCAAAACCAAGAGAGTAGCTAGAACAGGAAGCATGTTGTGTTTCTGCTGGAACGTTTGTGTACTTCTGGAATGCAAATAAACTGTGATTTCTACCTCTTTTGTCAGTTGGCATGTCCGTTGCTTGGAAGGTTCTGTGTGTGTGTGTGTGTGTGTGTGTGAGAGGATTGTTGTCGGCATGACTGAGGGGAGGTTCTCTGCGAGGAACGTTCCGATTCTGACATGTAGAGGAACATTTCAGAAGGGGGAAGGGGGGTATGGATGGTGGAGGGGGGTGGGGTGCGGTGGAGGGGGGTGGAAGGGAGTGGAGGATGTGGATGTTATGAAAGCTGGATGCCTGCAGCTGACAGACTGATTACCACCTGTTACAAATTCATGGAAATGGAGGCTCTTACGACTCAAGAAAACATCTTTCAGAGTGTGTGTGTGTGTGTTTGTACTCTCAAGTACATGCAGCAGATACATTCACCTGGTACTGTGCAGCTTAATTGCAGAGCAGCAATTAATACAATACTGCCGATTACATTTTGAAGTCCTTCAGGAAACATCTGAATCGTGAGCCATGTGACACAAGACAGCCATTCAGAACGCACTGCTCAGAATCCCCTCTCTCACTGACAAGAGAAGACATCATTAGTCCCGTCTTTGCCATGCTCTCGTTCTCCTCCTCCTCCTCCTCTTCCTTTTCTTCTCCTTTCCCTGCGTCACGCCTCGTCACGACGTGTGTTGTGTGTGTTCATGGAGGGGGGAGGTGGGGGAGTGAGGGAGGGGGAGGTGGGGGAGTGAGGGAGGGGGGGGTACGAAGTGAAGGAGAGGGGGACAAAAGAGAACATGGTCTTTCTGTCACTTGAGAAGGTGAATGTGGTTTGTTTATTAAAAATAGAAACTCAGACGAAGAGAGGGGGAAGGAGAGAGGGGGGAACGAGCAAAGATGATTGGAGGAGAGAGAGAGTGATGTATAGAAAAAGAGGGAGAGGAAGGAGAGAGAGAGAGGGGTAGAATGAAAGGGAGGAACAGAAAAAAGTGAGGCAGAGAGACTGAAAGAGAGAGGCCTATTTTTACATGGCAGAGTGTTGGAGGGAATCTGATCTGTGCAGGATGCAGATGTGCCTGCCCAGACCGGTTCTGATTGGCTGACAGTCTTCTCAACTCTGTCACTAAACTGCAGTGCAACTGAAATCCTAGCCATCCCTCCTTATTAGCCTCCACCCCTCCATCCCTACCTCCATCCCTCTATTCCTTCACCCCTGTCCAAGACATCCCTTTCTTCCCTCTCTCACCCGACCCGCTTCCCTTCCTTCCCCCCTCCGATGCTCTCTCATATCCTACTTTTAACGTTCCATCTCTTTTCTCTCTCTGTCTGACCTCAGTTTTTTTTGTGGCAAAACCCTGTGTCCATCTCTCCATCTCTTAACCCTCTCCACAAACACACACACACTTCTCCTACCCCTCTTTACTTTCTCTGTCCTTATGTCCATCCTTCATCCCCAAGTTTACGAATGATCCCCCATACCTATAAATCTCTGTCTGACAACTTCCTGTCCTTTCTCGTAATTTGTCTTTCTGTCTCTTTCTTTCTGTCTTTGTCTCTCTCTCTTGATTTTCTCTGCTGTCTGTCTCTGTCTTCACCGTATCCTGTTCCTCCACAGAATCAATACATCACTTCCTGTGTGTGGCGGGGTGAGAGCACAGTTTAGAGACGTGGGAGACAGTGAGAGGAGGGGGGGGGGGGCTCAGGTTTCCTGTTAGGGAGGGGCTTGGGGGGCTGCAGGTCACATACGGGGACGGCAGAAGGTGAGCGGGTGACAGAAGGCTCTGACCTAACTGCCCCTCTCTTCCTCTGCCCTACGACCTCTCCTCTCTTCCTCTGCCCTACGACCTCTCCTCTCTTCTAAGTGTTCTGTCCCTCGATCACTCTGCCTGTTATTACTCTGAAAATGCTGAATCTGGAAGATCTCCTCTCCTCCCTGCTTGGACACTACTGTGCAGTCTCCCTATCTCCCAGGGTGGTGTGATATGGCCTCGACCCCTCTGACAATAGCAGAAGCGTTGGGTTGGGAGTGCTCCATCTTTAGAGCGCCGCACCGCAGCTCAGTGTGTGCTTAACCGACTGGTTGACACGCAACGATGTGTTTAAAGTTTTAATACTCACAGCATGCCCGTAACCCCAGGCAGTCAGTGGGATTCAGCTTTGTTCACTAAACGGCTGGTGTCTGTCTGGATGAGGAGATGGGGAGGGTGTAGCCAGGGGGCATCAATACAGGAACACTTACATGCAGACGCATTCAGGCACCTAGCCTCAGTTCAGGCCCCAGCCCCAGCCCTAACCTAAGACCCGGCCCCAACGCCAGCCCCAGTCATGGCCCTAGCTCCAGACCAAATCTTTGCCCTGATCTCAGCCCCAGCCCCTGCCCCGGCCTTAGCCCCTGCCCTGGCCCAAGCATCACTCCATCTCCTCCAGCAGTATTAACAGCAGTTCCTTGTCTATTAAACGGTGTTAGGTCAGAACCTGACCCCACTTATGCTTTACCCTCCCCCCTCCCTCCCCCTCCTCTTCAACAGCTCCCAGAGGACCCCTCCCCTCCCCTGGCCCCTGTCTCTCCTCCTCCCCTTGTCTCTCCCCTCCCAGCCTCCTGTCGCCCCTCAGCTAAATAGAGTTTGTAACGATCTGACCCTGAAGCCTTTCACCACTAATGATGGACCTGTCTCAATGTGTGTGTGTGTGCGTGTGTGTGTGCGTGCTTACATGCGTACGTGCATGTGAACGACCAAGCCTCTGAAAAACCCTGTGGGTAATGAGTATCTTTAAACCGGAAATCAAACAACAGTCAGAGCGGAGCCAAAATGCCTGCTCTTGAGCACCAGAGTTGAGCCAAAATGGCTGCTCTTCAGCTCCAGATGACATGAGGGCTCATGTCATCTGGAGCTGAAGAGCAGCCATAATGGCGAGACCCCTCAGCACAATGTAGACAATGAAGCAACTCCAGAGCTTCTCATAAGGCAACGCAAGACCCCCACCTTCCTCCTGGGAAGACTGGGAACGGAGGGGAAACCTTCCAGAACTCCTGTCCCGGGTCCTGGGGACGTTGGGAGAACACACACGCGCCCAGACCGGAGGAAGAGGATGAGCAGAAGGAGCCTTGAGTTGTTGCAAGTTCAAGTGAAGGGTGTAGCCTCCTGCAAACTTAGGATGAGGGAACATGCCTGGAAACATCCGCCCACACATACACACACACAACACACACACACACAAGCATTGTGCCTGGAGGCTGAGAGACAGTCAGTCTTTGTTTGTCTGTCTTGTTCCTTCGCCTCCTACAATGGAATGTACCCCAGACACTCCAATAACAACACTGTGTGCGTGTGTTTGAGTGTGTGTGTGTGTTTGAGTGTGTGTGTGTGTGTGTGTTTGAGTGTGTGTGCGTGTGTGTGTGTGTGTGCGTGTGTGTGTGTGTGTGACAGAGTGAAGGGAACAAAAAAAGAGAGAGAGAGAGACACAGTGACAGAGAAAAGCAGTTCTAATGTTTATTTAACGTTGAGAACACCAAACCCCTGACAGTTCCGGCAGACTGCCTCCAGTCGCAATGATGATGGATGAGGAGGCAGGTAGCATGTCTCCCTGTCCACCTCTCTGCTCTGCATTATCAGATACAATCTTTCCTCCAGCTTGCTCCCATTCAGAGTAACCTGTAATCAACTCTTCTTCTGTGGTGTGGTGATGAAACGTTTCTTTATTCTACTAGCCAGCTTGGGCCTGATGTTCCTTCTGTAGCCTGCCTCCGTCATTTAATAAATCACAAAAAACTACAATCTTTTCTCTCTCCCCCTCGTTCTGGAGTTTTCCTCTGGATGAATGTTCTCATCCTCTATCGTCCCTTCTCTGATCTCTCCCGGCCAATAACCAGTCTAATCCTCTTTTCTCCCTCCCTCACTCCATCTCTCCCTCCCTCCATTCCCCCCTCCCCTCTTCTTAGTGCTTTGTTACTGACCTCTTTTTCTTTTCCTCTCTGTCCCCTACCCTCCTTATCTCCCTCTCTCTCTCAGGTCCCTCCTCAGTGATCAGTAATGACGATGACTCCGCCTCTCCTCTCCACCACGTGTCAAACGGCAGCAACACGCCGTCGTCCTCGGAGATGGGCCCCGACGCCGTCATCATCGGCATGACCAAGATCCCCGTCATAGAGAACCCGCAGTACTTCCGCAGCACAAACAGCCTGCTGAAGAACGACACTTGTGAGTAACGACCGCACAAACGCTCCAAACCGACGTTGAAAAAATGTATCAACTACACAAACTCTTCCAACCGATGCGAAAAATTCTAAACTATGCAATTGCTCAGTTTCGCAAGTGCTTTTATACTAGGCAGATGCAATTAAACTACACAAATGCTCCAAAACTACGTAAAAAACCTTATCAACTATGAGGAAACTCGTCCAACCTCTGTGACAACGTTCTAAAACATGCAATTGCTTGTAAACTGCACAAACACCTCTCATCAAATCAACTCATTCACCCCAGGTCTATTCTAGTCAACTATAGTAAAAACAGACAGTTAAATATACAGAACAACTACATCACTGCAATCTGTAGTAAAATGTGATGAACTTGTTGGTTGACCAGAGTGGAGCTAAAAAGAATCAAGTCTGTATCTCACCTGAGGTCATTTACTAACATGAACTGGTTAGTTAGGAAGTAATTGTCAAATTAGAAGGTAAAGATTTTGGGAAGTGTAGTTTCCTACCTCAGTGAGAACAGGAGTTTTCTCTGTGCAAGAGAGCGAACTAACAACCGAGACCAAAGACCTTCGAAGGACGCACACCTGCTTGCGTAGAAGCTTGTTGCCTCAGAAACCACCGGCTGCCATGGTGATGGATTTGAAGAAGCTGAAATAAACTGGTCCACTGTGACAGGAAATGCGGTGTGTGTGTGTGAATATGGATTTGTTCTAGGTCAGTCCTTTTCGTGTGGTCTAGAACAATGATCCAAGCTCAATAGAGATGAATCTGAAGTTGGACGATGATCTTGAGAGGTTTACCAGTACACACAGGCATCATCTAACAAACACACATGCCCAAAACACACACACACACACACAAACTATCCAGCTCAGCATTCAAACCCAGAGAGTCAGAGTGATTTACAGGCTATAAAAACAAGTATATAACATGAGTGAGTCAATTACATTCAATACAGCACATCTGTTTGTGTGAGTGTGTGTGTGTGTTAGACAGAGAGAAGGTGTGTGTGTGTGTGTATTCTGCTTGAAGGCTTGACGATACGACCTGTAGTTGAGGCGTCATGGGAGTGGGAGTGACTGTAATATCTCAGAAACAGATCAATGATCCCCATTAGTTTACCCACTCCATTAGAGTGGACCGAGCTCATTAAGAACAAGACATGTTTACTCACTCACACACAAGCACACACAATTGATCTAATGATCAAAAGCGAAACGCAAGAATCGACATAGAATTTGTGTTTTGTTTGTTTTCTTCCTCTTTTCTTGCTTTCTTTGCTTTCTGGGCTACATGCCCTTCTCCAGGGGCGATCAAAATAAGTACATAACATCATCCTGGAAACTGTGATTCACATACACACACACCTGCGTGTCATCTGTGCTGTTTACTGGGATGAGGCTCTCTAATCATCTTGTTTCCCTTCATCATCCATCCATGATGTCACTCTGATGCTTGGAAGCCCACTGGCCATCTACTGCCAGCTCTGAAATACAAGACCCTCCAACCAACCCTTCGCTCACCTCCATCCATCCATCCATTTGTTTGTTTGATCTATTTGTCAATCCATCCAACCATCCACCCAGAAAACGCGAGAGAGAGAGAGAGAGAGAGAGAGAGAGAGAGGGTGCTGATGGATGGAGGCCGTGGCTTTTCAGGAGAAGTATTCAGGGAATTGTGGGTACTTACTCAGGTCCCTGGGCTGTTGTTTTGGCAAATGTGATGTCACCAGAAGGACACACACACACACACATATGCATGAGCACACACAGGCCCACCAGGACGTTAAACACATACACACAGCATACACAAACAAAAGTCTGAAGTCTGGAAGTGTGTTGTGGTCTAATGATGTCCACCAACCTCTCTCTCTCTCTCTCTCTCTCCTTCATTTCTTTGTCTATCTCTCTCTCTCTCTCTCTCTCTCTCTCTCTATTTTGCCCTTTCCTCCTCCCCTTCCTTCCTCCTCCTTCTGTCTCTTTAACTTTGGGTTATGGTGCTTCTCAGTAAGTTAGTGCAGATCGATGCAGCTTCAGAGTCTAGCTCGCTGTAATGCAATATGCTGAGTGGTGAGCTCTTCTTCCAATGCACTTCTTAATCAGATCTCAGATCAATCCTGCCTGTGTATGTCCGGCTGCACAGCGCTTCTCCCAGCGACTGCGCTAACTTGCTGATGAATCGGTTTGGGTGCCCTGGCGGCCCGACTGGCTGTCCACGTTCTCGCGGCTCGCTCGCTCCAACCGGGAGGTCTGGGCGAACGTCTGGGCTTGGATTTAAATCATAAAACGTGGCCATGCGAAACTGTCTTAGTGTTGGAGATAAACGTTTCCAATCTCCGCTCGTCGCATCGCATCAGATAACGTGTGTTATCTGTATGTGGCATATATCTAAGGGATATTAATGATGATTGAATGATGATTGCTTTGTTTATAACAACACTCAATTAGTTTTGTGTTGTTTATTAGCTGTGAGTTAAATATTGTGATAACTAGCTGTGGGTTAACTACCATAGGCCTAGGCCTAGATGTATGAACTGTGGCTTAACTAGTTAGCTTGCTGTGTTTTAACTAGATGTGTGTTAACTAGCTGTGTGTCTTGTCCTGTGGGTCCCCAGTCGTTCAGCACATTAAGAGACACAACATCGTGCTGAAGAGAGAGCTGGGAGAGGGTGCCTTCGGGAAGGTCTTCCTGGCGGAATGCTACAACCTGTCACCTGACCAAGACAAGATCCTAGTTGCTGTCAAGGTAACCAACGTCGTTTTCATCAGCACTCTCTTATTTGAAGCGCGTCCTTCATGCCTTGTTGATTGTGGGGAGTAAGATGGAGTAGCATTTAATGTTGCTGTAATGCAGACCATAGATTTTTGGTAAAGGTGTAATTGTACCTCAAAGATAAAAGGTTCTTTTGGAGGTATCATATTCCTACACTTTAGATGGATATGAAGCATCGAACAGGATGCGTCCTTTCTATGGATTATATTTCTACTGGACCTTCATGTTGACATCGCCGACCAATGAACCCTGCAGACCAGCTTGGGGGAGGATTAACCAATGGGATCCATCCAGAGAATGTAGAAACAAGATGTTATTGGACGATTTTCTTAAAAAATACATGATATTCAAGGAAGACCCCTCCCCTTTGCTTCCTCCATTTACCTTCTTGTCTGTCTCAGCATTTTACTTTCCTCTCCTCTCCACTTCTCTCCCTTCCTCACCCTCCTCTCTCAGCATTTTACTTTCCTCTCCTCTCCACTTCTCTCCCTTCCTCACCCTCCTCTCCTCTTTCTCTCAGAGCTGAGGGGAGACAGCGAGCTTGACTGGCCCAGTCCAGCCAGGGCAGTTTAGGGTCCATGTGTACAGTAGGAAGGTGACAGCCTGGGGGTCATGCTTATGCTAACTAAGCAACGGTTGACATGCTACGCTAATGCTAACTGACCTGCAGCATTGACCCGGCAGTCCTCAGGTCATCTCAGGCCATGACGGGTCCCCATCTCTCTCCTCTGTCCTCCTCCCCTCATGCTCTCCTCCCCTCTTCCTCTGCTAACCCTTCCTCACCCCTCACTTCCTCTCCTCACCCCTCCTTTTCTTACGTTAACCTTCCTCTCTTCACCCCTTATCTCCTCACCCCTTTTCCCGTTAACTTCTCCTCCTCACCCCTCCTCCACTCTGACAAACAGATCATTCTACTCCATGTCTCGAACAGCCTGTATATAGCCATGTCACATACCGTAGGAGCATCAATTATTCACCAGGCAGAAACATTTCTATAGTATATCTGCGGATAATATTATGGGACCGGATCATTTTCACTTCCTGAAATGCCTGCAGCGTGATTTCACTAAGAGCTGAGGTCAGGTCACATGCATAGAGGACACCAACACCAAGAGCTGGTTCCTTACGTAAACACTAAGCTCTAATCACTTCCTGTATATACAGTGTTCAGGTCTGTTGAATGCTGTTACTGGGGAAGCCCTCTCGTTATTTTTCTAATTTAGACAGAAAGACTCCAACTTTTCCTGTTGGTGGAAAGTGCTTTTGATCACTACTAATAGTTGCTAATGAGATGATGTGTGTCCACTCGTGTGTGTGTGTGTGTGTGTGTGTGTCTGTACGTGTGTGTGTGTGTGTGTGTGTGTCCAGACTCTGAAGGAGGCCAGTGAGAATGCTCGTAAGGACTTCCACCGAGAGGCTGAGCTGCTGACCAACCTGCAGCACGAGCACATCGTCACCTTCTACGGGGTGTGTGTGGACAGCGACCCGCTCATCATGGTGTTTGAGTACATGAAGCATGGAGACCTCAACAAGTTCCTCAGGTACAAGTCCTCGGAGTCGCGTTGGTGGTGTGTGAGTAGGAAGGTGTGTGTGTGAGTAGGAAGGTGTGTGTGTGAGTAGGGAGGTGTGTGTGTGTGTGAGTGGGGAGGTGTGTGTGTGTGTGTGAGTGGGAAGGTGTGTGTGTGTAGGGAGGTGTGTGTGTGTGTGTGAGTGGGTGTGTGTGTGAGTGTATGTGCGTCTGTAATGTGCACGTGAGTGTGTGTGGTCGGTGTGTCTGCATACTGGCAGGTGTCAGTTTGCAAGTGAATGCGTTGAGCTGCGTTTGTCTCGACGCAGCATATTTACGGATCTACGTCCCCCCACCCCTCACTCCCCCCCCAACCCCTCACCCCTCCCTCCCCCCTCCAGGGCTCACGGCCCGGACGCGGTCCTGATGGCGGACGGCCAGAACAACCGCCCGGTGGAGCTGACCCAGTCCCAGATGCTGCACATCGCCCAGCAGATCGCGGCCGGCATGGTGTACCTTGCCTCCCAGCACTTCGTCCACAGAGACCTGGCCACCAGGAACTGCCTGGTGGGGGAGAACCTGCTGGTGAAGATCGGAGACTTCGGCATGTCCAGGGACGTCTACAGCACGGATTACTACAGGGTAAGTGTATGTGTCACTCTTTTATTGGCCCTCTTTTACACCCTCACCGTATATACTTCCGACACTTACACCCCCTGCACTCCCTCCCTCATCCCCCCAGCATGGTCCCCATCACCCCCTCCTCCCTCATCCCCCCAGCATGGTCCCCATCACCCCCTCCTCCCTCGCACCACTGCATGGTCCCCATCACCCCCTCCTCCCTCGCACCACTGCATGGGCCTCCGGGACGTGGCCATGCCGCTGAGGGAGCTCTTCTGAGATCCTCCAGACGAGAACTGTGTGTAACGTCATGTATTCGTTTTAGCCGATGCTTTCTAATCCGAAGCAATGTTAGCCTGCGACCTCTTGATCTACAGTCAAACGCTCCGTCACAGGGCTATACCGCCTCAGAATCCATCCACCCTCGACCTGGCGATAAGCTGGCTGTCGTTCAGCTAATGCTGTGGAACACCTCTGATAGACTCTGGCAGGGCTCCATCGACACACCAGAGCTAACTGCTGTAGTGATTCTATCATCCCGGAGTCCATTTCCATTGGGAGGCATAAACAAGCTACTGTACGGGTTAGAGGACTGCATACACTGGATTAACAGTGAGAGATGTGTGCATGTGTGTGTAAGGCTTGCCGTCTGCCGTATAGATGTCTGGTATGGGTTTCAGTGTGTTTTGATGTCACAGCATTATAGGGTCAGTATGGATGTGAGTCCAGCCCATGCTGGTGTGACTAGCGGTGGTGTGAGGGAGAAACAGAATCTGGCCCACTGTGCCTCGAGTGCTGAGAGAGCTGTCCCACACATCCGGCTTGGGGGGAGAGGAGAGGGGGGAGAGGGGGAGGGGAGGGGGGAGGTGAGGGGGAGAGGAGAGGGGGGAGAGGGGGAGGGGGGAGGTGAGGGGGTGGTGGGGCAGGAAGTGGAATGTAGTTGTCAAGCCAAGGTATCTGGGTAAAAAGTAGACTCTCTCTCCTCTTTCTCTTGCTGTCTCTTTCTTTCGAATGTACAGTATTACCAGTATGGGGAGACGAATAACCCCTCTTCCTCCTCCTCCTTCCCTCTCTTTGTGAAACCAACCACTGGGGGTGTAGCCATAGCAACGGGCCCAGGCAGTGTAGCTGGAGCGGTTCTATCAGACAGAGAGCAAGTCATCAAAGAGCCGCTATTAGTATGCAGCAGCACCACCACAGAGAGAGGAGCAGGGAGGGAGGGAGGGGGAGACGGAGGGAGAGAGGGATGGGCAGAGAGAGAGGGAGACAGAGAGAGAGAGGGGGTGAAGGGTTAGACAGAAGGAGGGGGAGAGGATGGGAGAGGGAGAGCAAGCAGAAGGGAGAGAGGTAAAAGGACAGGGAGGGACCAGGAGGGAAGGGGAAAATGGAAAGCAGGAATAAAGATAGGAGGAGGGGAGAGGTGGAGTGGCAGAACAGGAAGAATAATTGTTGGTGGTGATGGGCAGAGATGGAGTGGAGAGAGAGATGAAGAGAAATAGAGGGGAGATATATGGAGAGGAAGGGAGAGACGGAGAGAGAGAGAAAGAGTGAGAGAAAGGGAGGCAGGGGGTAGAGAGAGGGAGAGAAGGACAGGGAGAGAGGGGGGTAGAGTGAGGGAGAGAAAGACAGGGAAAGAGGAGGGTAGAGAGAGGGAGAGAAGTACAGGGAGAGGGGGGGTAGAGAGAGGTAGAGAATGACAGGGAGAGAGGAAGAGAAGACAGGGAGAGAGGGGGTTAGAGAAAGGGAGATAAGGACAGGGAGAGAGGGGGGTAGAGAGAGGGAGAGAAGGACAGGGAGAGGGGGGGGTCGAAAGGGAGAGAAGGACAGGGAGAGGGGGGGGTAGAGAGAGGGAGAGAGGGACAGGGAGAGAGGGGGGTAGAGAGAGGGAGAGAGGGGGGTAGAGAGAGGGAGAGAGGGGGGTAGAGAGAGGGAGAGAGGGACAGGGAGAGAGGGGGGTAGAGAGAGGGAGAGAGGGGGGTAGAGAGAGGGAGAGAGGGGGGTAGAGAGAGGGAGAGAGGGACAGGGAGAGAGGGGGGTAGAGAGAGGGACAGGGAGAGAAGTGGGTAGAGAGAGGGACAGGGAGAGAGGGGGGTAGAGAGAGGGACAGGGAGAGAAGTGGGTAGAGAGAGGGACAGGGAGAGAGGGGGGTAGAGAGAGGGACAGGGAGAGAGGGGGGTAGAGAGAGGGACAGGGAGAGAAGTGGGTAGAGAGAGGGACAGGGAGAGAGGGGGGTAGAGAGAGGGACAGGGAGAGAGGGGGGTAGAGAGAGGGACAGGGAGAGAGGGGGGTAGAGAGAGGGACAGGGAGAGAGGGGGGTAGAGAGAGGGACAGGGAGAGAGGGGGGTAGAGAGAGGGACAGGGAGAGAGGGGGGTAGAGAGAGGGTGGGAGGGGGAGTGTGAACGTCAGAGTAGCAGTGATGAGTCATAGAGGATCACAAGGTGAGCCCGTAGCTCCAGCCCTGCAGGGTATCAACACCAGGACTGACGTCAGCAAGCCCACACAGCAGACAGGCAGGCAGACAGACGGGCAGGGAGACAGGTAGACACACAAACAGGGAGACAGGCAGGGAGACAGGCAGGGAGGCAGGCAGACACACAAACAGGGAGACGGGCAGGGAGACAGGCAGACACACAAACAGGGAGACAGGTAGGGAGACATGCAGGGAGACAGGCAGGGAGACAGGCAGGGAGACAGGCAGACACACAAACAGGGAGACAGGCAGGGAGACAGGCAGGGAGACAGGCAGAGTAGCACTGCCCGTTCTTTAAGTTCATATTCCCATGCAAATTCTTTGTCTCCATAGATAAGCAGGGCAACTAAGAACAGGGTTTCGGAGAATAGAGTGGGAGGGGCGTTTTACATAGGCCCCTCCCACGCAGCCGGCCTTCATAACTCACACACACACCCACCAAAAATAAAGATAAAAAACTCAGAAAGCTGCCCGCGAGGCCCGGCCGGTTGCCACAGCAACGGCGGCAGCCACGGAGGGGGTCACTCAGTTAAACCCACAATCCCCGGCGCCGCTTCTTAGAGTCTCCCTGGCACGGATAAGCAGTGGGCAAGTTAACGATGAATATTTATGAGAACAGGACAGAGAGAAGGGGGGGAGGGATAGAGTTAGACTTGCAGAGAGAGAAAACAACAGTGAGCCAGTTACAGAGGTAAAGAGAAAGGAGAGAGAGAGAGAGAGAGAGCGCGAGCGAGCGGGCAAGAGAGTGAGGGGGAGAGAGAGAATGAGAGGTAGAAAGAGAGAGCGAGAGAGCGAGAGAGTGAGAGAGGTAGAGAAAGAGATAGAGAGGGAGAGAGAGAGAGGGAGAGACAGACACGCCTACTTTGAGTATCGGGTCTAAAAGCTTTGGGACTCAGTGAGGGCCACTAAACCTGCCTCTTAATATTTCATGAAACCAGGATGTTAAAAACTATTAATCACACACTTTTGTCTCCTCCTCCGCCTCACACACATAAACTAACATACACACACACACACACACACACAACACATACACACAAAGACAATCTGGTTAACAAACAAGCTTCCTAACACTAAGAGCACAGCATGAATATTTGAAGCTGAACCATACTGTAAAGAGCGATACAATCAACAACGATGAATAAATGAAACAAGAGTTTAAAGTATCTAATGCCATAGACTACAACACTACCCAGTGCCCTACAAACTGTACTCAAAGGAAAGCTAATCTGAGGAAAAAGGTCATGTTTTGGTTGACTGGATTTGTGTTTTGTATATTATTATTATTTTGAAATTACTACGTTAGTATTTTTGTTTTCTTCGGACCAAAACCAAGGAATTTAAAAAGGCTTTTTTGCCAGAAACACTGTAGAGGCAGCATAAAGGAGGGAGTTGTTAACAAGAGTTATGGGGGCAGTAGGAGGAGAGGAGAGATGGAGCCAGATAGAGGGTGATGATGAATATCTCCTGCAGATTTAAGTGGATGAATCCTAGCCTCCATGCACGAAATTCCTTTACAGCCTGAGAACAAGAGAGTTCCAAACGACAGAGTTCCAAACGACAGAGTTCCAAACGACAGAGTTCCAAACGACAGAGTTCCAAACGACAGAGTTCCAAACGACAGAGTTCCAAACGAGAGAGTTCCAAAAATCCAAGCTTTCAATAGAATGCTGTGACATAGAACGACCGACTGAACTCAGGCAGGAAGTTAGCTAAGTAGCTACTTCCTGTAAGTGTTTATCTATTGCTGTCTGTACAATACTTTAATATACTGTATATTATTTACATTAAACTTGTAAAATATAATGCATATACTGTCAGGAATAAACATATGATACTTATAATTTACATGGCTACAATTGTAATGAATAACAATCTTTCCACAGGCACTAAGCTGGTTTACAGCCATGCTTAAGGTTATTTTTCCCTCGTTTGTGAGCAGGTGGGAGGCCATACAATGCTGCCCATCCGCTGGATGCCCCCTGAGAGCATCATGTACAGGAAGTTCACCACAGAGAGCGATGTGTGGAGCTTGGGAGTGGTGCTGTGGGAAATCTTCACCTACGGCAAGCAGCCCTGGTACCAGCTCTCCAACAACGAGGTGAGAGATCTTACACGCCGCTCTCTTACCGTGTCCTACCAGCTAGCAACACCCGTTAGCGACCGCGGACCTTAGCTAGCCACTCCGGCTAAGTCACAACATCTCCATCTATAAGTGGCGACTATTCCACGCCGACTCCCCCCTCAACCTACCCCATAATCTCAACGGCTTCGACCTAAAGTCGAGTGTGTTTGTCTCCCCCTGCAGGTGATCGAGTGCATCACGCAGGGGCGGGTCCTGCAGCGCCCGCGCACCTGTCCCAAGGACGTGTACGACCTGATGCTAGGCTGCTGGCAGAGGGAGCCACACATGAGGCTGAACATCAAGGAGATCCACAACCTGCTGCTCACCCTAGCCAAGGCGTCGCCCGTGTACCTGGACATACTGGGCTAGGAGAGGGGAAGAGGGCGCGTGTGTGTTAGCGTGTGTGTTAGCGTGTGTTTTAGCATGGGTGTGAGTGTTAACGTGTGTGAAGCTAAGACGAAACTCTAAAGGCAATCAGAAGATTTTCCCACCTTGTTCCTCCTCCCCACACCCCCATGACTTTACTCTTTCACGCATATCTTTACCTCCCTCCCTCCATCCTTCCCTCCCTCCCTCCATCCTTTCCTCCATCCATCCATCCCTCCCTCCTCCCCTCCCTCCTTCCTTCCTCCTCAGAAGAGAACTGAAAGAGAGGATCTTGACTGTAGGATGTTTCTCTTCTGCCTTGACAGGCTGTAACCTGGCAGTATGCACTCTGCTGTACTTGGGGATTACAATAGTGTGTCTAGACTTGGGGAGGGGGGTGGGGGGTGGGGTTCTAGGGGTGGGGAGGAGGTCTGGGGGGGGGGCTGTGGGATAGACTCTTCATCCCAGTGTAAATAGGAACCACTGTGTCGTGGTGGACTAAGACTCTTCAGAGTGACTGTACTGTGCATTCAAAGGTCACGCCGACTGTCTGAAAATCGAAGACATTTTTGCCCGCGGGACAATTTCACGAGGAGCTCTCATCTAGTTCACTGTTAAAAAGTCTGTGAGGAAGTATGGAGAAGCGCAAACTTTTATTTTATTTTCTCGAGGGAGACTCTGATTTGGTCTCCCCTGCTAACTGTATGTGTACACCCACATGCTGGCTAGTACATGCATATGTATGGTCATCCTCTCTGTATCCATAGCTGCTGTATAGGCATCATGCATACTGAACCCTTGCGTACATCCATACATATCTGTACTTTAGCACAGGAGAATGCTAATGCTAAAGCTCAAGCTGACTGGTGAGTGTTGCAGTAAGATGCAACCCACAAACACACACAGTATGAATCTGTTTCACTTTCAACACAACATAACAACAGAACAGGGGATGGGCTCAGGTCAGTGGTTAGAGCGTTTTTGACTGCAGATCTAGAGGTCGCAGGTTCGAATCCCCATTTCGAATTTAAGAGTCCTGAAGGAATGAACTTCTGAACACAGCACAAGGGAGAGAAACCGCCTGACAGCCTGGAGAGATAGCAGTGGGATGATGTCAGAGGAGGCCAGCGATGTCCCAGCTCTGGCGCAGAGTGATGATGTCAGAGGCCGGGGTAACGGTCCAGTCGAGGGCGGTTGTTTTGCGGTCAGTTCATTGTCAGGTCGTAGGTGTGGTTGAAGCAACCGCTGCTCAATCAACACACTCACACACCCCAACAAACCGCATCACTGCTCACACACACACACACACATTCAAAGGGCTTGAGAAGGAAATTGAATTGTGCATGTTTTATTATTTTAGCCCTGCAGTGCTGAAGCCAGGCCAGTCGTGTAATGGTGTAATGTATATTTCATTACTGAGCTAATGCTAGCCATTAGCTCGCACTCCACTCAGACATTTAAGACTTATTGTTTTATGGGAGAGAGGGAGAGTGGAAAGGAAAGTGGGGAAAGAGAGGGCGGGAACGAGAGGGATGGGAGTAGGAGGGATGGAGAGAAGGAAGAGGGTGGGAGAGAGGAGGGAGTGTTAATTTGCTGAAACCAATACTAAGTATTTTCTGAAGAAAGAGAGAGAGGAAGACAGAGAGGCATGAAAAGGAAAGAGCGAGAGAGAAAGAGGCAGGAAAGGGGAAAGAGAGAGAGAAAGAGAGGCAGGAAAGGGGAAAGAGAGAGAGAAAGAGAGGCAGGAAAGGGGAAAGAGAGAGGGAGAAAGAGAGAGTAAAAGAGGGTAGATGGATAGAGGCGAGGCTGAAGGGCTACAGAGAATGACCCAGCCTGCATGTATCATGCTGTGGTGCAGATGGTTTCAGGACGTACACACCTCACATTCCTGAGGCTGCCTCCCAAACCACACACACACACACACACACACACACACACACACACACAGAGCACACTCAAACACACACACACACACAGAGCACACTCAAACACACACACAGAGAACACTCAAACACACACACACAGAGCACACACACACACAGAGCACACTCAAACACACACACACACAGAGCACACTCAAACACACACACACACACAGAGCACACTCAAACACACACACACACAGAGCACACTCAAACACACACACACACACACACAGAGCACACTCAAACACACACACACACACACACAGAGCACACTCAAACACACACACACACACACAGAGCACACTCAAACACACACACAGAGCCCACTCAAACACACACACAGAGCACACTCAAACACACACACAGAGCACACTCAAACACACACACACACACAGAGCACACTCAAACACACACACAGAGCACACTCAAACACACACACAGAGCACACTCAAACACACACACAGAGCACACTCAAACACACACACAGAGCACACTCAAACACACACACAGAGCACACTCAAACACACACACAGAGCACACTCAAACACACACACAGAGCACACTCAAACACACACACAGAGCACACTCAAACACACACACACACACAGAGCACACTCAAACACAGACACACCTCACACCTACATTAAAGAGAGTTATATCGTCATGCAACTTTAGTTTATTATGGTTTTTGTGATATGATGCTCAGCACTTAATGGTATTTATAATTGTGTTTTTTTTCTTAATTTCTGAAACCTAATACGATACTTTCATGGTTTGCCAGCTGTATTCTTTGTATGTGCGTGACTGTGCAATGCAATGTGGGTTAGGATGGTTGTTGAGCACCGTCTGACACACCAGTTCAGTAACTGCAGTAGAACATAAAGAGTCACACGTTTTTGTGACTGTGTGGCCCAAGGCATCCTGCATGGGAGGAGTTAGTGCTAAGGTTAGTGTTAACTCCACTCCTGTGTGCAGCACACAGATGTGTATGACTGTCTGTGATGTGTCTGACATCAAAACAAATTCTCTATGCCGACAGTGCGTATCTAATGTACATAAAGTGTTTGGATCAGAAGATGTTATGAGTGAGGATTACTTTGAGGCTG
>NC_140384.1:9187500-9237500 GCF_054491055.1 Hypomesus nipponensis | reverse complement strand
AAACCTCGAAAATCTCAGTTTTCGTTGTTGAGCTGAAGCAAAATAACGGTAATTTAACTTCCGTGTTAAGTGTCGTCCTCCCACTGGGAGCTGAGCTGTGTGTGGATGACGGGCCCCGGATAAAGTTTCAAGGTTCAAGCTTTCTGGATGAGTTATTTGATAGTAGCTTAATGTAGATGCATAAAGTGTTGGATGAAATGTTGGGTGAATGTGATTTCAGGAGAGATCCCAGCCGCACCCCACATTCTCCAGTGTGCCCCTACCCACCTCCACTCCATCTCAAAGCAATTTACACAGCTAAATTATTCATATTAGTGATAACCAATCAATAACAAACTTTCTGAAGGGGTTATAGCACTTAATAATTGACAAATCCTTGTGGGACCTCGTCATTATGTGTGTGTGTATGTATTTTGCAAAGATGGGTGATGTCAAACAGTAAAAGTGCACACACCTTCTCGCACACAAACCCACACACATCCACAAACCCCCAGATTCAGGATTCCGGGGACAACATTTCCCCTGGGCTCTTTGGTGGGTCACCCTCAGGGAGAAGCAGGGGATTGTGGGGGATTACTGATGTAATGACCAGCTAGTCTCTCTGGAGGGCCAATCACTGGAAGACCTGGGGCATCTCGACATCCAAAACAACATCTCTATCTCTTCAGGCTGTCGGAGTGATACGTGTGTGCCCTGGGTGTGTGTCCTCGGTTCTAACTCTAGGTGTGTGTGTGTGCAAGTGTAAGGGAGTGAATGTGACAGTGTGTGTGTGTGTAAGTGTGTGTGTGTCCTGGTCAGAGCTGACCTGCTCGAAGGAGCAGCCTATCTGGAGGAATGTTAAGCTGTGACTGGCTGAGTAATTGTGAGGACTTAAAGGTTAAAGAGCTCTTTGACTGACAGGTGCGTTCACCTGGGTGTCCTCTTCGGCACTGGCTCCGCCCACACCTGTCTGTCACTGAGCATGGCCTGCCAGCCCATGACAAGTATCTGTCACTCTGTCACTCTGAGGGGCCCCAAGGGCACAGAGAACGGAGGCTGAGGAGGGGGGGTGTAGGAGAGGAAGAGAGGGGGAGATATGGTGGGGGGGGGGTGTAGGAGAGGAAGAGAGGGGGAAAGATGATGGGGGGAGAGGTGGAGAGAGAGGAGGTAAAGAGACAGAGGAGGACAGCAGCAGGAGAAAATGAGGTGGAGATGTGGAAGGGGGTGATGTGGTGGAGTGTGTGTGTGTTGGTGTGACTGTGTTGGTGTGAGTGTGTGTGTGTGTGTGTGTACGTGTATGTCAGAGTGGTTGTGTGTCAGAGTGTGTGTGTGTCAGAGTGCATTAAGATAAGACCCGTCTATGGTGACTATGTTGTTTTCTGTTGGTCATTAAAACTAATAGCCAGTGAGACATTAGGCTGTCAGTCCTACTTTAACTTGCAGATTTAGTACACTAATACGTTTGTGTGTGTGTGTGTATACTGTCTGTCTCTAAGCTTTTTTTTTTTTTGCGAGTCTATCTTCAGACATGTTCACAAAATAGCATTTTAACTATGTTCTGTAGGTTTAATCCCGTCCCGTGTGTGTGTATGTGTGTGTGTGTGTGAGAGAGTAAGTGTGTGAGAGAGTGAGTGTGTGTGTGTGTGTGTTCTCCTGGCGTCAGGGGGACATGTGGCTGAGCTGAAGGTCATGACTACCTTAGACATCCGTCTGTCCTGGTCTGCTAAACCTGGGTGCTGACTCAGGACACAACAAGCCCCACAATCACTGAAACAGAAGGAGAGGGAAACAGAGCGGGGGAGAGAGGGAGGAGGGAAGGGCGATCGAGGGGAGATCGAGGGGAGATCGAGGGGAGAAGGGAGATCGAGGGAGGAGGGAAGGGCGATTGAGGGGAAAGAGGGAGAAGGAAAGGGTGATTGAGGGGAGAGAGGGAGGAGGGAAGGTTGATGGAGGGGAGAGAGGGAGGAGGGAAGGGAGATCGAGGGGAGATCGAGGGGAGAAGGGAGATCGAGGGAGGAGGGAAGGGCGATTGAGGGAAAGAGGGAGAAGGAAAGGGTGATTGAGGGGAGAGAGGGAGGAGGGAAGGTTGATGGAGGGGAGAGAGGGATGAGGGAAGGGAGATCGAGGGGAGATCGAGGGGAGAAGGGAGATCGAGGGAGGAGGGAAGGGCGATTGAGGGGAAAGAGGGAGAAGGAAAGGGTGATTGAGGGGAGAGAGGGAGGAGGAAAGGTTGATGGAGGGGAGAGAGGGAGGAGGGAAGGGAGATCGAGGGGGGGATGCACTGAGAGGCAGCAGAGATGGGAAGCGTGAGAGACGAGAGAGAAAAGAGAGAGGGTATAAAGCACAGTGAAGGGGTTCGACCACCACAGCTTCACTGTCCCCCCCCCCTCCACTGTCCCCCCCCCCTCCACTGTCCCCCCCCCCCACTCAACCCTCCCTCCATCCTTCACATTGAGTCTTAATTGGTCTCAAGCGCTTGTCTTCATTTGCATGTTCGGCTGATCTGATTGGCTGCAAGGGCAGAATGCCGAGTGATGGCGGGGAAAACACAGTGCCTTTTCTCAGAATGAATGAATGAATGGCAGGGCAGGGTGTAAGTAAGTGGTTCTCGAAAAATCCCTCCACCGGTTACCCTGGCAACGAGGTGGAAGTGAGTCGGCTCCGCTTTCTACATAACCAATTACGCCTGTGGTGCGCGTGCGTGCCCGTGTGTGTATAATGCGGGTGTGGGAGATGAGACCAAGTGCATTGAGGCTGCGTGTTTAAAAAAGACGTATGCAATCATTTATTTACCGCCACTCATTACAAACACGCTTGTATGTTTGTACGTGCCGATTTGAACTTGTGTCTTGGTGTGTCGATGTTGACCGTGAGCCCACATGTTGAGGCCAGGCGGAGTGGAGGCAGCATACACAGAAGCTGAAGGGGAGTGCTGGGATAATTGCCTCTACTTTTCTAGGACACAGCATGGGGTTTCACACTGCCCCAGTGGAGACAGAGTCTCAGCAGACATAAGCGTGGAGGGGGGGAGGGAGAGGGGGAGGGAGGGAGGGAGAGGGGGAGGGAGGGAGAGGGGGAGGGAGAGGGAGGGAGAGGGGGAGGGAGGGAGGGAGAGGGGGAGGGAGGGGGAGGGAGGGAGGGAGAGGGGGAGGGAGGGAGAGGGGGAGGGAGAGGGGGAGGGAGGGAGAAGGGGAGGGAGGGAGAGGGGGAGGGAGGGAGAAGGGGAGGGAGGGAGGGAGAGGGGGAGGGAGGGAGAGGGGGAGGGAGGGAGGGAGGGAGAGGGGGAGGGAGGGAGAGGGGGAGGGAGGGAGAGGGGGAGGGAGGGAGAAGGGGAGGGAGGGAGGGAGAGGGGGAGGGAGGGAGAGGGGGAGGGAGGGAGAAGGGGAGGGAGGGAGAGGGGGAGGGAGGGAGAAGGGGAGGGAGAACGTGGAGGGGGAGAGAGGGAGAACGGAGGGAGGGGGGCAGTTTTTGTTCCCTCTGTTCCAGCTAGTGTGATTGACAGAGGGGAGGCAGGAAGTATAGGGCGTAAAGCCAGTGCTCCACACCAACCACTCCACTTAGCATTCTGTTCTCCTCCTCCCAACCCCACCCCTCCTCTCACCCTCTTTCTCAACTCTCTTCCTCTCCTCCATCCATAAACACATGGAATTTGAGGAGAGAAACGGTCATTTGGTCAGTCGACTCATTAGAACAAGCGTCATTCTATCTCTCTCACCACTCTTTCCCACATCTTAATTGGAAACCCCCTTTCCAAACGTGTATCGTTCTCAAACACGACTGAAAGCAGACATGTATAGTTCACATTTACATTTATTCCCAATGATTTCATAGCAGGGGTTAAATCATTTCTGTTTCAACCAAATCAAAACGCTCTGAATTAGTTCCCCACAAAAACTGTCCGTTTAGCTGTTCACCACTGGACAACTCCCTCTTACGCAACTTAAATCCAAACACACACACACACACAACCTTACATTCACACAGGGCACCCACACACACAGCCAAATTTACATAACAGTGTGTGTAACATCTCACAAATAAAATACAGAGGAATAAATTAGAAAAATAACATAAAATAGCCATGCGCTGACTGTACAAACATCATTAATAACACCTACATCTAGAAAACCAGAATATTGTTACAACAGAGATCTGCTTAGCACCCACCCACCCCAACCCCAAAAAAAGCACCAATCATTCTCTGCACCGCGCCCCTGTGTAGCTCCTCTACAGGCAAACTCCCTCCACCCCCAGAAGGCCGGGGAGTGGATCGTTCCAGTACGACATTCACACCGGCTCAGCTTTGGGCTGAGCTGTGACCTGTTTTATATTTTGTGTGTGTGAGAAAGTGTGTGTGTATGTGAGAAAGAATGTGTGTGTGTGTGTGTTTAAGACAGTATGTGAGTAAGTGTGTGTGTGTGAGGTAAGCTTTGCCAATTACGGTTCCATCTTATACAGTAAACCTTTGTGGTAAATTCAATGTGCTAACACTTGTAGCCAACTTCCTACAGAGCTGTCAGTACCTGGATGCTACTGAGATGGTGGTATTGTGCGTTGCTGCAATTGTTGAGTTTAAATAGTAATACTGTTATAGCTATGGAAATATGACGGACTGTATACGGCCCACTTCATCCTACCATAAGCTGTGTGCAACATCTGGACATTCTCTTCCTTGTGGTTTCTCAAGACGACCTTGAGACATGTGAGTTAACATGTGCAGTGTGTGTGTGTGTGTGAGCGTGTGTGAAACACGTGAACATTCTACCATGTGGATCAGTGAAGGCAGAGAGAGCATGGACCCTCAACATCCATGATGCACCACAGACAGGAGGAGGAAGTGAGGTCAGAACTGAGGAGGAAGTGAGGTCAGGGGCAGGTGAGGACAGAGGGGAGAGAAGGAGAGAGGAGGAAGAAAAAGAGAAAGCAGGTTGGTTAGATCTGTGAGGCAGCAGTCAGATCAGGGGTCAGGGGTCAAGGGTCAGGCTAGGTGAGCGAGTCCCTGTGGTTGGCCTCGG
Source organism: Hypomesus nipponensis (assembly GCF_054491055.1). NCBI lineage: Eukaryota > Metazoa > Chordata > Actinopteri > Osmeriformes > Osmeridae > Hypomesus > Hypomesus nipponensis. The sequence goes on along the minus strand of NC_140384.1, from coordinate 9,232,506 downwards.
AGCGGACCAGGCTGTCCTGGGGGTCGTTGTCGGGGTCGTTGTCGGGGTCGTCGTCGTTGCTCTCGGCGCTGTAGTCCACCTCCTCCAGGAACGCCGGCTCATCCTCCTCCAGCACGTAGGTGGTCGGGCTGCTAGGCAACAACAGGGACGACAACGACAACAGCACAACCGTCAGTGACGTGGCAACCGAGCCCCGCGGTGCGCCGCCCCGGCAACAAATCAGCAGAGGATCCTGTCGTGGAGCCCCAGAAGGCCCGACTTTAACAGATGGGCTCTGGGCGGGGGGGGGACTGCTTGCAGTCAGCAGGAGCAGATGAAAGAATGTTACAATGACTGATCGTGTGTGTGCGGCTGTGTGGTGTGTGGTGTGTGTGTGTGTGGGTGGCTGTGTGTGTGTGTGTGTGTGCGGCTGTGTGGTGTGTGTGTGTGTGGGTGGCTGTGTGTGTGTGTGCAGCTGTGTGTGTGTGTTGCTGCGTGCGTGTGTGTGGCTGTGTGGTGTGTGTGTGGTGTGTGTGTGGGTGGCTGTGTGGTGTGTGTGTGTGCGGCTGTGTGGTGTGTGTGTGTGCGGCTGTGTGGTGTGTGGGTGTGCAACTGTGTGTGTGTTGCTGCGTGCGTGTGTGTGGCTGTGTGGTGTGTGTGTGGTGTGTGTGTGGGTGGCTGTGTGGTGTGTGTGTGTGCGGCTGTGTGGTGTGTGTGTGTGCGGCTGTGTGGTGTGTGTGTGTGCAGCTGTGTGTGTGTGTTGCTGCGTGCGTGTGTGTGGCTGTGTGGTGTGTGTGTGGCTGTGTGTGTGGCTGCGTGCGTGTGTGTGTGGGTGGCTGCGTGCGTGTGTGTGTGGGTGGCTGCGTGCGTGTGTGTGTGCTAAGGAGATGCAGTGTGATGTGTTGATCTGGTGGTTTAGTGGTTAAATGGTAAACAGCTCTCTGAGGTTCAGTGGTTTTAGTGGTTTTAATGGGTGAGATGATGATGATGGTGGTCAGGAGGAGATGGGGGGGGGGGTAACTGGATCCTGTGGAGAGTGTCTATGTGGGGCTTCAGACATTGACCCCTGCCCCCCCCCCAACCCCTCGCCCCGCCCCAGAGAGACGTAAAGTAGATTAGCAGGGCGTGGTTTGAGTGTGTGTGTGTGTGTGGTATAATGGTCAGGATGGACAGAGTGCTGTCTGGAGAGGAGTGTTAAGATCCTTGAACAAAAGAGCTTCAACCATTACAGTCCATTAGAGAAGGCTGCAAGGACTGGCCCAGGACACACACACACACACACCTCAATATCCCCCCAACTCCACAGAAACACACACACACACACACACACCTCGGCTTCCACCCCCACAGAAACACACTCACCTCAATATCCCCCACATCCACCCCCACAGACACACACACACATCCACCCACACCCACACACACACACACCCACATCCACCCACACACACACACACACACACACCCACATCCACACACACACACACACACACCCACACACACACCCACACACACACACCCACACACACACCCACACACACACCCACACACACACACCCACACACACACACACACACACACCCACACACACACACACACCCACACACACACACACACACACACACACACACACACACACACACACACACACACACACACACACACACACAGAGTTTTAGTGCAGAAGCTTGTCCAGTGTAGCTGGCCAGGGACCCTGGCTCTGTCTGATGATGAAATATTAACAGATGGATCGCATGCTGATGGCAGGCAGCCACACGGCAGACATCAGAGCGCCAGGCCAGAGGTGAGCAGGCCGGGGACACAAGCTAGTCTGGGTTTAGAAGGGAGCTCCATAGAAGCTAGTCTCAGTTTAGAACAACGTTCTATAGAAGCTAGTCTCAGTTTAGAACAACGTTCTATAGAAGCTAGTCTGGGGTCAGAGGTCACCTGGCTACTTTGACGCGCGTCTCGATCAGGTCGCCCTCCACGTCCAGCAGGTGAGGGTGGTGACGGAGCTCAAGGGGGGAGGTCAGCCGCTTCAGCCTGAGCAGGGCCACACAGAACTGGGCTCCCATCTCCTCCAGCTCCCTGGTGCCCATCTGGAGCCCCTGGAGGGAGGGGGAGGGCTATATGTTATTAATGGTTGAAATGGCCACGTGTGCACTGTACACCTGTGGTGACAGGACTTGAGTTAAGACAGACAGACTGCCAAGACGCACAACTGACCTACAGACAGGTTTACTGAGAGACAGAAAGACAGGTTGATTAACTGATAGACACACACTGACAGACTGGCTGAGAGACACGGATTGAGAGACAGAATGAGGGACTGACAGACAGACAGACTCCTGGGAGCGTGTTGGAGAGTGAACAGAACGTCCAGAGAAGAGAGCAGACCCTGGTCAGATTACAGCCCGGGACAACCTCCTCCAACAACCAGGATTTATGTCCCGTGCATCTGCACAAACACTTTCCCAGAAGGGATCTGGGGGCGGGGGGTTAATGTCCGGCCAACCTGGCAACCCCCTGTTGTGGCCCTAGGCTGTGCAGATGTTGACGTTGGCGACACAGAGCTAGGAGAGTCAAGGTGCCGCCAAAAAATACACACCGCACAGCTACAAAGATGGAAAGAGCAGTTCAGTTTGGAGCAGCACATGCGCACGTGTTAAACAAAGCCACAAGGCTGCGATGAGTCACTGATTGTGCAAGCTGTCTACGAAGTCTCTGGCTCCACCTGCTGGACACACACACACACACAAACACGTGGGCCCTACCTTGTATTTGCCCTGGTCACAGCCACAGAGCGTGCTCTCCATGGTGTAGCTCCGCTGGACTCCTATCTCCCTCCACACCACCACCCTGGCCGTGGCTTCCTTAGAGCGCTCCACCACGAAGCTGCAGCTGGCCATGCTGAAGGCAGGGGCTGTCTGGGACAGGATCTTAGGCAGGGTCTGGGAGGGAGGGAGGGAGGGAGGGAGGGAGGGAGGGAGGGAGGGAGGGAGGGAGGGAGGGAGGGAGGGAGGGAGGGAGGGAGGGAGGGAGGGAGGGAGGGAGGGAGGGAGGGAGGGAGGGAGGGAGGGAGGGAGGGAGGGAGGGAGGGAGGGAGGGAGGGAGGGAGGGAGGGAGGGAGGGAGGGAGGGAGGGGGATACTGTCAGTATGGGAGTGTGTCTGATGGCTGATGATGAGGTGAAGTTGAAGGCAATTAACATTATTACACGTGTGTTTATGTGTGAGTGTGTATATCTCGATCTATGAGTGTGTGTGTGTGTGTGTCTGACCCTGTAGCCCATGTCCTCGTGCAGGTCACAGCTGGTGGCGTTGATGTTGGACTGCCACACAGTCTCCTTCACGCTGCAGCCATACATGAACACATTCTTCTTCCTGGAGTGACCGTGGTAGTCACAGAACACCTGCGCACACACACACACACACACACACAGTGTCTTACAGGACTGTGGTAGTGTGGTACAGGACTGTGGTACAGGACTGTGGTAGTGTGGTACAGGACTGTGGTAGTGTGGTACAGGACTGTGGTAGTGGGGTACAGGACTGTGGTAGTGTGGTACAGGACTGTGGTAGTGTGGTACAGGACTGTGGTAGTGTGGTACAGGACTGTGGTAGTGGGGTACAGGACTGTGGTAGTGGGGTACAGGACTGTGGTAGTGGGGTACAGGACTGTGGTAGTGGGGTACAGGACTGTGGTAGTGGGGTACAAGACTGTGGTAGTGGGGTACAGGACTGTGGTAGTGTGGTACAGGACTGTGGTAGTGTGGTACAGGACTGTGGTACATGACTGTGGTAGAGTCCGTCTCACCAGCGGCGCCCTCTGGATGGCAGCGAGGTACTGCAGCAGGCTCTTGGTGTGGTAGATGGTGGGATGCAGGTCAGGAACAGGGCTCTGCCACTGTCTGTTCAGGTCCTCCCCACTCAGAGAGCACCGGTGACTTGGGGGGAGAGGGAAGAAATAAGGAGCGAGGTACTGAGTGTGTGTGTGTGTGTGTACGTGGGTGTGTGTGTGTGTTTGTCTGTGAAACATACTTGCCGTTGATCACCCCATCAGGGTTGAGCATGGGAACGATCTTGAAGATGTAGTTCTCTCGGAGGCTATGAGCCTGGGGGCTGGTGCCCATCAGGAACTCCAGGGTGCCCTTCATCACCCAGCTGGCGTTGGTCTCTCCTGGGTGGACCCGCGACGACAGGAACACCAGCGGACGGTTCCCTGGAGGGGGTCACACACACACACACACATTACAAACACACTGTCACACACTGTGAAAAGAACGCATCAGGCACTTGTGCACGCCCCCTCTCACACACACACACACACACACACACACACACACACAGGGTCCTACTGACGGAGCTGGCAGATGTGCTCATTGCTGGTGGTCTCTGGCATGGCGGTGATGGTCAGCAGGGGGCAGGGGTTCCCCCCCAGCGTGTCACACAGCACGTCCTGACGCAGGTAGATCTGGGGGGTCCTCAGGGCCTCCAGTTTGGCCAGGTGCATCTGGGGGGGGGGGGGGCAGAGAGGGTGTCGGATGGGCAGAACTATCAGGGTAGTGTAGAAGTGAAGTACCTTGAGACTAGTGTTGCTCTCTGAGAGTAGAGACTAGTACCTTAAGGGTGTGGGTAGTTATGTAGTACCTTGAGAGTAGAGTACTGTACTTCTCTAGTACCTTCAGAGTAGAGTACTGTACTTCTCTAGTACCTTGAAAGTAGACTACTGTACTTCTCTAGTACCTTCAGAATAGAGTACTGTACTTCTCTAGTACCTTGAGAGTAGAGTACTGTACTTCTCTAGTACCTTGAGAGTAGAGTACTGTACTTCTCTAGTACCTTGAGAGTAGAGTACTGTACTTCTCTAGTACCTTCAGAGTAGAGTACTGTACTTCTCTAGTACCTTCAGAGTAGAGTACTGTACTTCTCTAGTACCTTCAGAGTAGAGTACTGTACTTCTCTAGTACCTTCAGAGTAGAGTACTGTACTTCTCTAGTACCTTGAAAGTAGACTACTGTACTTCTCTAGTACCTTCAGAATAGAGTACTGTACTTCTCTAGTACCTTGAGAGTAGAGTACTGTACTTCTCTAGTACCTTGAGAGTAGAGTACTGTACTTCTCTAGTACCTTCAGAATAGAGTACTGTACTTCTCTAGTACCTTGAGAGTAGAGTACTGTACTTCTCTAGTACCTTGAGAGTAGAGTACTGTACTTCTCTAGTACCTTGAGAGTAGAGTACTGTACTTCTCTAGTACCTTCAGAATAGAGTACTGTACTTCTCTAGTACCTTCAGAGTAGAGTACTGTACTTCTCTAGTACCTTCAGAATAGAGTACTGTACTTCTCTAGTACCTTCAGAGTAGAGTACTGTACTTCTCTAGTACCTTGAGAGTAGAGTAAGTGTATGGGTAGTGGTAGGCAAAGTAGCAGACGTCGTCCGTGTGGCTGAAGGCGGTGCTGAAGGTGGTGGTGTAGTAGGACCTTCCCTTCTGGCCCCCCGCTGCCAGGGAGCTGCGGGAGAAGTGGTTCCTGGGAACACAGAGAAGCTGCTAGACGGCTGCCAGGTGGACGGAGGTCGTTGGACTTAACTGGCCTCTCTGATTTGCTCTGAAAGCGAGTGCTGACGGCAAGTTCTGACTGGACTGCAGGTGTGGAGTGGGGAAGGTGGTCTGTGTTGAAGCAACTTTGTTTATCCATCCACACATCCAACCATCTACTCATCCATCCAGCCAGCCGACTCATCCATCCACACGGCCAGAGACAGCAGAGCTGAGCTGCGTCCTGGAGACCTACTTGTAGTAGCAGATGTCTGTGCCTGTTCTGACCCAGCGAGGTCTGCCACTGATCGCCTCCTGCACAGAGTACATCAGCACCTGCATACCTGCACACACACACACACACACACACACATATAAAGACCCACACAGGACACCCAGTTAAACACGTCCAGGAGCTCCAGTAACAGGACACAGCCGTTCCTGGCAGACATCTTGGGTTAGTGACATCATCTTGGGTTAGTGACATCATCTTGGGTTAGTGACATCATCTTGGGTTAGTGACCCACCGTAGTTGAACTGGCTGTTGGACTTCTCACAGTTGATGATGTTGAAGCGATAGGGGGCGCCCATGCGCATGCCACTCACTTCAAAGTAGAACCACTGATGGTAGTGGTTGCTGTTGATGTCCGAGTTCAACACCAAGTCATACTCAAACCTGGCAACGTACACAGAACATGATCTAACCTGGCAACATACACAGAACATGATCTAACCTGGCAACATACACAGAACATGATCTAACCTGGCAACGTACACAGAGCATGATCTAACCTGGCAACGTAACTCATGAGCCTATTGAAATATGAACGTTGAAAAAATAACTCCCCGACAGGCAACCTCCCTTTTGAGCGCCGAGACACAACACTTACTTCCTGACTTGAATAGCCTTCCTCAGGTTGCCAGACTCGAACTGGGAGTTAAACTTGAGCGACTCTCCATCATCCAGGACGGGACAGCTGCAACGCAGCAGTGACAGGATGGATGGGTGAGACTGGGGCTGATGAAGGCCCTACACGCCAACGTCAGCTACGGGGTGTAGACGCTGCTGCTGGCCAGCAGGGGGAGCTCACCTGGGGACGTCCAGGTCGTACACCACCTTGTCCAGGATGTCATTGGGGTGGATCATCCTCTCGATGTCTTGGAAGATCTTAGACCTGCGGGGGAAGGGGGAGGGGCGTTAGAGGCAAGGCTATGTGTGTTGTGTGAGGGTGTGTACACTGCGTGCACGCGTCTCTCTCTCTGTGTTTGTGTGTGTGTGTTTCAGGGAGGGAGCCGTCACCTCTGCACTCCGTACACCCTCTCCAGGATGGGCTCTCTGAAGGTGGGCGCCACGTGGCCAAAGTAGTCTGGGTAGGCCACCTCCGAGAAGCGGGGCACGGAGGAGGTGCTCTTCACCATCTCCACGTACAGGTCAGGGTCGTGGAGGGGGAGGAGCAGAGCCGTGTCTGGCACCTCCAGCACCGCCCCCTCCTCCTCAGGCCCCTCCTCCCCCAAGCCCTCGACTCCTCCCCCTCCTCCTGCTGCCCGCCATGAAGCCACGCCCCCGGACAATAAGGGAGGCTGTACTTGCCGCCCCCCCGTGGCTTCGCCCAATCCTCCGGCTCCGCTCGGTGGCCCCGCCCCTTCCAGGGACACCCGCTCCATCTTGTCCGCCAGTTCCTGCTCTAGCCCCGCCCCCGGGGTGGGTCTGGGGGCGTGGCCAGGTAGGCGGTCTTGGTCCTTGCTGATGAGGATGCTGTCCAGTTCCAATGGAGGGGACGGGGCTGGGGCTGGGGAGGAGGCGTGTTCCCCTTTGGCCAGGTGACTCTCTGCCCGTGCAGGGATTGGCCGTTTGGGGGGCAGAGCCTGAGCTGTGGGGAGGATGATTGGTCGCTGTGTCTTGTTTGACGCTTGTGTTCCGGTGAGGCCTATCTTCTGAGTCTCAAAGTTGAAGCCCTGGAGAGGAACAGCAGCAACACTCAGATCACTCACAGAGGTCAGAAAATCTGTGAGCGAACAAAGAGGTAAACTCTAACTGAACACGTTCCAGCTGCTGTTCTGAAGCAGACGCGTGTGAAGAAGAGAGACCTGGAAGTCTTCAGACAGCTCCAGGAAGAAGCGCTCGTACACCCTGAGCTCCTCAAACGGCCGTCTGGGGTTCTCCCGTGGCCGCAGCTTGTTCAGGTCCGTCTCAATGTCGTTATTCTGCAGGAGGAGAACGTTTACACAACGGCCGCAACGATGACATTGTATTCGTTTGGCAGATGTTTTTATCCTAAGCGATACACAAATCGTGCATGTGGAAAGGACAGCAGTTTTCGTTTTGTGTGGTTTATTTGCAGTGAGGATGGTGTCAGTTTGACGGTCGTGGTTGTGGTCAGTGTGGTGGCTGAGGTCAGGATGGCGGTTGCGGTCGCTCTTACGGCGGCATGGTGGTCCTTCTCATCCTCCTCGTTCTCCGTGTCGTTCTCCGTGTCTCCCTCGGCCTCCTCGTTATCGTCACTCTCATCCACGACATCATCCACTGGCCAAACACACACACACAGACAGGAGTTCAATTAAACCTTGATTAAACAGTGGCTCCCAATCAAGTCTACCTGGTAGAAGAATGGAGTGATGAGACTTTCTGTCCATCTGACAGAAGGAGGAGTAGATGAATGGAAAGCAGGACCCGAGTGAGCAGCCATGAGAGATGGATGAGAGGAGGGGTGGAGGACAGGGGGATGAAGGGGAGGGTGGAAGAGAGAGGGATGGAGGAGAGGAGAGTGCTGCCTCAATTTGATCTGAACCTCTGAACACATCTGGTGTGTTTGATATATACATTCGGGTGAAGCCTTCGAGTCAAGCGCCCCTCAAGCGTTTGAAGAGCAGTTGGAGATCTCTTGCGTGGACTCAAGAGACGACAGTTTACTGACAGTCTGTGTGCAGCGAGTGAGAGCAAGCCAATGAAAGGATGCAAGTACGTAATACAGCAGGGGTCTCCAACCCTGTTCCTGGAGAGCTACCTTCCTGCAGAGCTACCTTCCTGCAGGTTCCCTCTTCAACACTACCCTAACACCTAACCTGATTATAAGAAGGAGCTGGTTGATGTGTTGAATCAGGGTTAGTTACAACTGGGGTTGGAGCAGAGCCCTCCAGGCAGGTAGCTTGTACTAGAGGGAGTGTGAGTGAGGTGACTACTGCTAGTGTGGGCAGTAGAAGATGCGGTGTGTCTGTTAGTGATCGAGTGGGATTAGGGCGTGAGAGGAGAGTGAGTCTGTGACTGGGTCTTACCCCTGGAGGGCTTCACGTACACCTGCTGTCTAGAGGCTCCTGCAATGGACATGTGTGAAGGGTCACAGCAGGGAACGGGGAGGGGGGGGGGGAGGGTCACAGCAGGGAAGGGGGAGGGGGGGGGGAGGGTCACAGCAGGGAAGGGGGAGGGGGGGGGGAGGGTCACAGCAGGGAAGGGGGAGGGGGGGGGGGAGGGTCACAGCAGGGAACGGGGAGGGGGGGGGGAGGGTCACAGCAGGGAAGGGGGAGGGGGGGGGTCACAGCAGGGAAGGGGGAGGGGGGGGGGAGGGTCACAGCAGGGAACGGGGAGGGGGGGGGGAGGGTCACAGCAGGGAAGGGGGAGGGGGGGGTCACAGCAGGGAAGGGGGAGGGGGGGGGGGAGGGTCACAGCAGGGAAGGGGGAGGGGGGGGGGGGGGGAGGGGGGGCGTTTTGCGTGTATAGCTGTGTGTGTGTGTGTGTCTCACCCCCCGGGGGCTGGCTGTAGAGCTGGGCCACAGGCCCCCCTGCTGAGAGGTGGGGCAGCAGGTGCTGGTACACACTCTTGATGGTGGGCAGGGGGAGGCGGTTCTTAGGGAAGCACTTCCTCATGATCAGGCTGGACGTGTTGACCAGGGGGTCCAGGGTGCGTACTGGCAGGCACTCCTGCATCATCACCATCACCATCATCATCATCATCATCATCACCATCATCATCATCATCCTCATCACCTTCATCATCACCATCATCATCATCACCATCATCACCATCATCATTACCATCATCATCGATAATAGAATCATTATTGTCATCATGTGTACTTTCCTGTGTGTATGTGTACACAAGGTTGTGCATACGTGAGTGTAAATACACGTGTGTGTGTGTGTGTGTATGTATGTATGTCTGTACGTGTGTGCCCCTCACCGTGGAGGTGTTGTAAAGCACCCTCATGCCGTCAGCCTCTACGAAGGCCTTCCTGCCCAGCTTGATGTTGGTGACGTTCTTCAGGCAGGTCAGTAGACCCTTCCGGATCAGCATGTGGCGGTGGCGCGTGTCGTTGCGGTGCCAGTCCTGGTACACCGCCAGCAGCACCGGCACATGGCCGCGGTCCACCGCACGCCGGGCATTTGTCTCTGAGGGGTGGGGAGGGGGGTCAAAGGTCAGATGCAGGAGTTTCAAAAGGTTGAACTGTTTTCTGGTTTTAAAAGGTCAAAAAGTTTTTTTCAAAGACGTTGAAATAAAAATAAAAAGTTTTGAAAGGTTGAAAAAAATAATATCTAAAAGTGGTTGAAATAAAAAATAAAGCTTTGAAAGGTTGACAAACTATTATGAAAAATTTCAAAAGGTTCAAAAAATACTTTTGGGGTAGTAGAGGTGGTGGGGGGATGGGGGGGGGTGACGGAACAGAGCAGGAGATACTCACTGGACTTAAGCAACGCCCCCAGCGTGTCCAGAGAGACTCTGTTGAAGCAAACCCAGAAAAGAGGAAGTGAGAACAGAGGAGGGGTCAGAACAACACAAGGAGAGGAAGAGAGGAAGAGAGGAAGAGAGACAGGGAGATAGAAAGAGAGGAAGAAAGAGAAGAGACAGGGAGAGAGAAAGAGAGAGACAAGTAGAGATAGAAAGAAAGAAGAGAAAAAGAGAGAGAAAGATGATAAGAAAGATAAATAAGAAAGATAGAGAGCAGGAGAGACAGGCAGTCCTTACTTGAGCAGAGTGGTGTTCTTCTTGCTGTAAGGCCCAATGATCTTAAACATGAGGTCCACTACACCATTTTTCCCGAGGGAGATGGCGTTGACGGCTGGAAGCAGACACACACACACACACACACTCAACAACTGTCCTTGTTGACCTTGGCCATCCCCGTATCTTTGTTTTGAGAACATTGTGGGGGCTGTGGTGACCACAGGCAGACAGACAGGAGACTGGAGGAAGCTTCTCTGAGGTGGAAGCTGCCTGGGTCCAACCAGCTCTCAGGTGCTCCTCACACACCGAGACCTGCCCTCTACTAGACGCTCTGCTATCGTGCCATGGCCCTGCCCTCTACTGGACGCTCTGCTATCGTGCCATGGCCCTGCCCTCTACTGGGCGCTCTGCTACCGTGCCATGGCCCTGCCCTCTACTGGACCCTCTGCTACTGCTGCTGAGACAACTGGAAACCTCAATTTGAGGTTCTCCACTAGGGTTAAGGTCCGGTTCAGTAGCCAGGACTAGAGCTGGTTGTGGTTGAGGACTAGAGGTGGTTGTGGTTGAGGACTAGAGGTGGTTGTGGTTGAGGACTAGAGGTGGTTGTGGTTGAGGACTAGAGGTGGTTGTGGTTGAGGACTAGAGGTGGTTGTGGTTGAGGACTAGAGGTGGTTGTGGTTGAGGACTAGAGGTGGTTGTGGTTGAGGACTAGAGGTGGTTGTGGTTGAGGACTAGAGGTGGTTGTGGTTGAGGACTAGAGGTGGTTGTGGTTGAGGACTAGAGGTGGTTGTGGTTGAGGACTAGAGGTGGTTGTGGTTGAGGACTAGAGGTGGTTGTGGTTGAGGACTAGAGGTGGTTGTGGTTGAGGACTAGAGGTGGTTGTGGTTGAGGACTAGAGGTGGTTGTGGTTGAGGACTAGAGGTGGTTGTGGTTGAGGACTAGAGGTGGTTGTGGTTGAGGACTAGAGGTGGTTGTGGTTGAGGACTCACAGTTGGCAGAGTAGACCCTGAGGACCTGCAGGCATGGCAGCAGTAGTTTGCTGTTCTGGAGGTTCTGCTTCAGCAGGGTCACAGTCACGTTCAGAGCACCGTTCAAACGAGCCTTCACACCCAACTTCCTGTCTGTCACACACACACACACACACAGTTTAAGATACTGTGAGTGAGGTGTGTGAGTTAGACAAAGAGAGGATCTGTGTGGGAAGGGAGAATGTGTGGTGTGCTTGTGTGTGTGTGTTAGAGGTGTGGGTGTGTGTTAGACAGAGGTGTGTGTGTGTGTTCGAGGTGTGTGTGTTAGACAGAGGAGTGTGTGTGTGTGTTCGAGGTGTGTGTGTTAGACAGAGGAGTGTGTGTGTGTGTTCGAGGTGTGTGTGTTAGACAGAGGTGTGTGTGTGTTACCTTTTGGTCCGACCTTGGCGAGCAGAGAGTGCAGCTGCAGCAGGAGCTCCTCACTTGGGGGCGTGTCCTTGCTAGCAGAGAGGACCAGCTGGAGCAGAACGCCTGTCCCCCCCTTAGACACAAACACCCCCACCCTGCGCCCCCCGCCTGCTCCCACACACACACACACAACACACACACACACTCTGTCATTCAACACTCAGATCAACCAATCACCATCTGTGCCTATTATCTAGCTTATCACGATGATAAGTCTGTACAAATTCACCAATCTTCATCCAATACATTTTTGGGTTCACTTGTTTCGAATTCGGATTGCGCCGCACATGATGTTCTCAGGTGTTAACAGGTTGATGCTCCAATTGCGTAAAACACCAGCCCATCACTGGTTTACAGCCCACAATCTGACCAATCAACATAACAGTCTAGTAATCAATCATATCTACTGTCACTCAACCTCAAACAGTCAGAGGAAAAGATGTTTCCATGCAGAATAATCCAAGTCATCTAATCAAAAGACAACATCAAGCTAACTATCCAATCACAGAGCAGGTGTTTTCAACCATCTGTCCAATCAGAGAGCAGTTGACACTCACCCACGGTCAACAGCTCATTGAGGATGTACAGAATGTTCAGGATGGTTTGTAGATCCCGTGTGTTCTGGCAAAGACAGAGAGCATGCTGGGTATTACAAACACACCCTCACAGGATAAAGTGGGCATGGCCTGACATTTTCCGTTACGGAATGTCATGAACCTTCCATGAAAACACGGGTTATGGAGTTGGGGGGTGACTGAGCCGCCATATTGCTGCGTGTCTGAATGTCTGACCACTGACATCAACAGGATGTTGTCTCTCTAACGACCCAGAGGTTGCATTGAGACTTTCTTGTTTTCTGTCATTTCGACAGACAGGATCGTAAAAACCTACACACTCATGTCCAGCCACGCATGTACAGCACACACTAACAGCCCCCCCGTCCACCCCCCCGTCCACCCCCCCGTCCACCCCCCCGTCCACCCCCTCCAAACAAACAACACAATCACCCCCTCTCTCTGCAACAAGGTATGGCTATTGTCAAACAAAGACTCATAAACAGTCCTGTCACCAGGTGATCTATTAATACACAGTGAAATCCCATCCAGGGTTCGGGTTAGACACTGGAGCGGCCAGCTGTAGCAGCTGTGTTCCTGAGAGGGGCGCTGGCTTCACCGGGTCATGGGCACCAGGACACCACATCTCTGGGTCCGGCATCAGCGGCAAATACTTTGGGGCCGCTTGATTTATGTCTCACAGGAAAGTGGAAAGACTGGTGTTGTCCCCATGTGACATGGATGTCTGGTGGTATTTACATTTACGTTTAGTCATTTAGCAGACGCTCTTATCCAGAGAGACTTACAGTAAGTACAGGGACATTCCACCTGAGGCAAGTAGGATGGAGTGCCTCGCCCAAGGACACAATGTCGTTTGGCACGGCTGGGAATCTGACCGGCGACCTTCTGATTAATAGCCACATTCCCAAACCGCTCAGCCATCTGACCCGGTATGGGCCGGTCTGGTCTGTCGAGCCAGATTGTTGGGATGTTTAACTGATGTTGTGTTGTCATGGGATCCTGTTGTGCTTTAAGATAAATGAAGGATGCAGGATACTGTGCTGTTTGTGTAATTGTTTGTGGATGCTTTGGATAAAAAGCGTCAAAAAAATGTACATGTGAAATGAAATGTTTCATTTTGTGTTATTCTTCAAACTTTTATTTATACAAGTTATTCTCACTGAGATCAAATCTCTTTACAAGAGAGACTTCCTCATCCGCAGCAAGGGGAACAATGTGTGTGTGTGTACTTACTTCTAGAGACGCCAGGATCACCTCCATCCCACTGGAACCTTTGGACATGACCTCCTTCCTGGTCTTCTCTATAAGACACACACACACAGACACACAGACACACACACACACAACAACATTTAAAGGAACTCAGAGACCGCCGGGCCAGGAGTCACCCAGATAGAGCCGTATCCGTGGAGCTGATGCACACACACACACACACACACACACACATATGAGATAGAGAGGTTGTCTGACTCGAGGATGCGAGGGTGTGAATCTGGAGATTGTGTGAAGGAATCCCTCAACTGATTTATAGAGTCATAAATTAAACAAGCAAAGCAAATCAGGTTTCAGGGGAGAGGCCGTCCAATTCACACACACACACACACACACACTCAGACAGAAACACACACAATCTGACAGACACACTCATGCACGAGCGGTCACACATGTTCGTACTCGTGAACACACAAACTCAACACCACAGAGCAGTCTGGGAGAAAAATGACACTGAAAAAAAAAAATTCCAGGCTTTTAAAAGCCAGTGAGGAGCATGATACGACTTCAGACAGCTAATTCACCCAATTAAAACCTGCAGTGCACAGCAGCACAAAGTGTCATTATCAGGATTTATGGACTTGACTGTTAAAATATAACAATAAACTATGATAACAGGATATATAGTTGTCCCTGTCATTATAACTGACCCAGCTAAGAAACTGGATACTTAATATACTGTTTAGATGACTACATATATGATTTAACACCTGATTCACGACTTTAATTGTATTCAGGAAGAGTTACCTACAGACTGAAGCACACTGACAGACCGTTAACATAACCTATGTTCCCTGCATGTCTTCTTGTCTCTCCCTGCTGTTCAGTCTCTCTTTCCAACTTCTACCTCCACCCCCTCTAGCCGCCCCACAGTGGCCCAGCCCTGAGCTCTTACCTGGGGAGGCTGGGGGGACCTCGGGGGCCACTGAGTAGCTTGATCTCCATGATCTACTGTACTCCATCCTCCGCTGGTCTTTAAGTCCCTCCAGGGATTCTCAGGTTGAAAAACACTAAAGGACACTAAAACAAACCTGCCTCAAAGCACCGTGTTCAAGTCTGGACTATAACTGTGCTGTCCCTGCTACACTACAGTCCAGACTGTAACTGTGCTGTCCCTGCTACACTACAGTCCAGACTGTAACTGTGCTGTCCCTGCTACACTACAGTCCAGACTGTAACTGTGCTGTCCCTGCTACACTACAGTCCAGACTGGATCTGACACTACTGGGGCCCCAGATCCCTCCCTCTTCACACTAACCCCCTCCCTCTCCCCCTCCCTCCCTCCCTCTTCACACTAACCCCCTCCCTCTCCCCCTCCCTCCCTCCCTCTTCACACTAACCCCCTCCCTCTCCCCCTCCCTCCCTCCCTCTTCACACTAACCCCCTCCCTCTCCTCCTCCCTCCCTCCCTCTGAACACTAACCCCCTCCCTCTCCCCCTCCCTCCCTCCCTCTGAACACTAACCCCCTCCCTCTCCCCCTCCCTCCCTCCCTCTTCACACTAACCCCCTCCCTCTCCTCCTCCCTCCCTCCCTCTTCACACTAACCCCCTCCCTCTCCCCCTCCCTCCCTCCCTCTGAACACTAACCCCCTCCCTCTCCCCCTCCCTCCCTCCCTCTGAACACTAACCCCCTCCCTCTCCCCCTCCCTCCCTCTTCACACTAACCCCCTCCCTCTCCCCCTCCCTCTCCCCCTCCCTCCCTCCCTCTGAACACTAACCCCCTCCCTCTCCCCCTCCCTCCCTCCCTCTGAACACTAACCCCCTCCCTCTCCCCCTCCCTCCCTCCCTCTGAACACTAACCCCCTCCCTCTCCCCCTCCCTCCCTCCCTCTGAACACTAACCCCCTCCCTCCCTCCCTCCCTCCCTCCCTCTTCACACTAACCCCCTCCCTCTCCCCCTCCCTCCCTCCCCACTTCACTCCTCCCCCTTCCTCTCATCATCCCATTCTCCATCTCCATTCTCCTCTTATCAGCAAAGCAAGGAATGACGAACGCTGCACTCGGGGGAGAGGGGGTGGGGGGGAGTGAGTAAAAGCACGTGTGTGATATTACCCTGGACCCTCACTCGCCCCACCCTCCCCCCTCCTCTCCCCCTCCTCTCCCCCCTCCCCTACAGACAGAGCAGAGGTGTATGATTACTGTGAAACAGGTCACCATGTTTCTTCTCTCGCCCTGCCTGTGGGGCAGAGCAGGGGGAGGGGGGAGGAGGGGGGAGGAGGGGGGGAGTGCTCTAGGTGTGGCAGGGTCCTGGGGAGGTCAGGACGGAAGAAGAGAGAGAAGGGAGAGAGGAAAGGACAGAGAAGAAGAGAGGAGGGACAGGAGAGAAAGTCCCAGAGAGAGCTCCTCATTTCAGCTTCTCTGCTCTCAAAACAGAACAAACACCCGTTTTCCAGTCAAGACGGAGAATCTACTAGCGTCAAAGCGCACCTGTTCCGGAATGCAGTATCTCCGTATTGGAATTCTGCTATCTGTCACCACACATACAGGTGGATAACCAAACTGGGGCCTCAAGCCATAGCTGAGAAGAGCTGGAACTGACGAACCTGATATGCCAGAGCTAGAGATGAGGCCTAGACAGCTGTCAGCCCCAGGGATTACAAACTAATCATGTATCTGTGTCTATATGTTATACTTAAGTATGTCCGTGTGTGTGAGTGTGTGTGTGTGAGTGTGTGTCTGAAGCCTCACTACGCCACTTGACATTTGCATGTCTAGAGGTCTGGCTTTGCTGGGGGTCTTAATAGCAAAGGACAACATGTTTTCTTAGGTCTTAACAGAGGATCCTGTTGCTGCAAGGCCAGATCCTCAGTCTCTGACAGGCTTTGCAGCTTGGTACGCAAACACACAGCTTGGTTCTGAGATAATTGGGCATGTGTATGCATGTGTGTGTTTGCCATCCATTTCTTAGAACAGTGAGTGTGTGCGTTTGTTTGTGTGGCCGTTCTGACTGGGGGCTGCTGGGCAATTATAGACGAGAGTCCAACTGCTTTTCGTCGACTGTCAAATTCCCTGTAACGTACGAGCTTCTGAGGGAGCAGGGGAACTCACCAGGGGACTGAAGGCCGAGGGGGCGGGGGGGCGGGCGCTGCGAGGAGGTGTCAGCCCCCCCCGCTGAGGTAGAAAGCTGAGCCCTAGCTAAGTGTATGTGTGTGTGTGTGGGGGGGGGGGGTCCAGTTACAGACCTTACCTCCAGCTTTGAAATGTTTCCACTTCTACAGACATGCCAACCAAGCGCAACCAGCCCAAACATGCACCCCTGCATCCCCCACCCCCTACGACCCCTCTCACCCTCTCACCCTTTGACCCTGTAAACATTTCCAACAGGACACCCTTCAGTGTCCCCTGACAGCTGATTAGTCGGGCTGAAGGCTGGTCCCTGCTGACCTGCTCCACTACCAGACCCTCGGAGGGGTCAACGTTCAGTTCTGTGTGTTTGTGTGTTTTGATAGGATGGACACGTGTGTGTGTGTGTGACATAGATGTAGCACAGTTAAGGAAGGGTATGAATATAAGGTGGGGGGATGCAGAGATGTGTGTGTGTGTGTGAAGCAGGACACGTGTGCATAGTGTGTGTGTTCCTTCTCACCCTGGGTCTGGATGAGGTGGAGGATCTTGGAGGTGAGCTGCCGGGCCATGTCAGCATCCGCCAGCATGGAGTCTCCGTTCATCCTCTCCAGCTGAGACAGCAGCATCAGCACCCTGGAGTTACTGGGAACACTGGGGCACACACACACGCAGACACACACACACAGACACACACACAGGCAGGCAGGCAGACACACAGGCAGACACACACACACAGACAGGCAGACACACACAGAGACAGACAGACAGACAGACACACAACCACAGACAACACACAAACACACACAGTTAGTTATATTTTTAGTTATATTTATGGAATGTGGTCTCTTTTGATGTGCTGTGTAGATAGACAGAGCTATTCCTGGAGTTCTATTATAAACCCATCTGGGATGGTTGGGTCAAAAGTCAGTTGGCATGACAACACCCATGGGAGTGAAGGAAATCTGTGAATTTTGCCCTGCATGGCTGATATGTCCTTTTAAAGACAGAAGTGGAGAGATGGAAAGGACAAAGAGGAAGGAGAGAGAGAGAGAGAAAGAGAGAGAGAGAGAGAGAGAGAGAGAGAGAGAGAGAGAGAGAGAGAGAGAGAGAGAGAGAGAGAGAGAGAGAGAGAAAGAGAGAGAGAAGAGATGAGAGACATAAACACTAACTGGCAGACAAAAATCTACTCAAGCAGGAAGAGGGCGGGCAATATGGCCCAATAACACACAAATCGCACATGTCCACCAACACACAGTCTATCAGGCCCTTTTTTAGACACGTTCCCGTTCAATGACAGTTAAACGACTGAGCAGCTATGTTAAAGCCACCCACCCCGCATATTTCCCCCCGATCGTCACGGCAACGCCACCCAGTCTAGTTGGTACCGGCCCTGCTGCCACCACCCCCCCCCCCCCCCTCCAGCCCCGCCAAGCCAGTGAACCGTTTCATCAGTGATGAGGAGCGTTTGCGAAGCCTGAACAAAGCAGACTGCCCCTGTCTCAGACAGGTGGCGGGTCAATGAGGATGACATCATCAGGTCTAGACACAGAGCCCAATGATTTGAGCTGACGGTGACCTCAGTGTTGCTCCAGATGTCAGGCAAACAGGACAGAGCAAGACAGGAAAGGTCACGGAAGGAGACAGACAGGCAGACAGGAAGACAAACACACAGACAGGCAGGCAGACAGAAAGACTGATAGACTCACCCTTTCTCCGTTGCCATCTTGGGTTTATTCATGTTTTTACCACGTCAACATATTTCAAAACATCTACAAGACAAGGATTACAAGCATCAGTCATTTCACAGCTTCTGCACTTCTAAGTGCCTGCCTGCCTGGACTGCATCTGTCAGTTTGTTATTTAACTCAAACAAAACAGGGTTATGTTAAGAGAGGCGTAGGTGACAAGGAAGTACCAATCTGTGGGCTAGGTAATTAAACCACTTACGGTAATCGGAGCATTATCAGTCATAATAGGAAAGGCACTCTAGTAATGAGATAGCTTTTCAAGAACTGTGTGTGTGTGTATATAGAGAGAGACAGAGAGAGAGTTGTCACTGGAGCTTGGGGCATTAATGACTTAGTAGACGGCTATTAATTTCATAACTTGCTCCATTGCACAGTCTTACTTTAGACTTTAATATGCTACATTAAACACCTATTGTCATAAAATCCAAGACATTATTTGTAGGCTGAGCAAACTCACTAGGGTTGTGCGATCTACCATACCGATCTAAAATTGTAAGCAGAAGTTAAACCACAAGCCATGTGACATGGTCACAATTGCATCAAGTGAAGTATTCAGTGAATGATAAAAAAAAACCATTGCTCAATTATCGTTAGTGATGAGCTGACATACTGCTGCACGGCCTTCAAATCATCTGCAGCGGTGACTGTTTGCAAGACTAAACGTTTCTGGCTGAGCAAGCCAGCAATCTCCACACTAATGACACACTCCCTGTAGCTGGCATCCGTCTGGCAAACGTAGCTGCGCTAAAACTAGCGATAAATACGGCGTACACAAAGCCTACTTCTACTTGTAACACTTACTGTACTGTGACAGTCGCCTTTGCGATTAGGTTACCTCCCCCCGCTGCACATGCTGTGTGTACCGTTATCAAGGAAACACAGTCCATCATGTAACTGTGGCCATCTCTGGAGGCGCTAGTAAGGGTAGCTAGCACGCTAATAGCTACTTGTTTAGCTAGCTATTTACCTCCGAAATTGTCAACATAGTCAGAACGATGCACTTCCACATTAAAGCGATGATGAATTACCAACCTGTTGCAAAAGGAATGGTTGTCTTTTTCGGACGGGCGAATTCCATTAATGAGTCTCTACGTTGCCTGAAACGACCCGATGTTATGATACAAACCCTTGCAACTAACCCTCCTTGCTGAAGAACTGTCAAAAGGGGTGTCCCGGGGCGTGAGCTACGCGAGAATGAAGTCTAGCGAAATGTAGTTTTTAAGACGCCAGGCGAAAATATAGAGACATGATTTACTTCCATTAAGACATTGATTAAAAGTTACGAAATAACCCCAGACAAACGGATCCATATTGTGAATAAAGCAGTAAGTAAGATATGTTAACTGATAAACAGAACAAGTAAAGAGAAGCCAACATTGTTCTTAATATTTACAACAATACGACACCATATCCCAAGGAACAACGGGCACTTGACGTCATACCAATGCGCCTTCATCCATTGACTTCGGGTTGAATAGCTACATGATATTTAGCAAGGTATGTAATCCATTTTCTAGCAAAAGAGCCATATAGATATTGTTGGTCGTATTTCAAATGCACAACAATACTGCTGATAGTATATAGCATATCTTAGAATGCATGGTATTATGAATTGGTTCGTTTCGTTGATTTACAATAACCAATGTCAAGAGAGACCTAGTTAGCTGGTTTGCTAGAATGCTAAAATGTGATGCTGTTTATCATGCTTGGCTAATCATCTAAACAATAGTTTGCACTGGCATAATATATTAACTCTTTATTTCAGATTGCGTAATTATACCTTAGTAAACACTTTTGTTTTTGCGTAGTTCTGTCCAATGCGACTGATATTTTGGACCTGTACAACCTAGATTCACATCTCAGATTCAGCCTAATCAGAACGCATGCAACCTAATGCACCAGCCTTTGCTGAGGGCTCCAACTGAGATGCGTTGGAGCGCCGCTGACAGCCCCTCAGATTTACTCCTCTAAGATTTCCATTACACTCACGTCCACAGTTCAGTAAATTCAAGGCCATTTTTGGCATCATCTGCTTTGTCCTTGGTGTTGGCTGACGTTAATGCTTGACAGATGGTTGAGGCGGCACAAATGACTTCTCGATCACCCTCTTATATGACCTGCCAGTCTTGGACTCCCAAACGAGTGTTTTAACTCACACAACCAAGGAACCTGATTCCCACTGTTCTCTTTGATTTTCTCTCACAAACTTTAAGACTTAATCCTTAAGCCATTTTATAGCTATCCATTAGCGTTGTTTGACATTGTTGCACGCCATTGAGTCTTAGTGAGGCGCATCAGGATAGCGTTTCCTAAAGCTGTTTCCCTCTTGTTTACTGCAGCCGTCGCCATGGTAATGAAGTCGTCTGTCGATGAAGACGATGCTGGCTGGGGATTGGGAATCCCAGAGAAGATGAAGAATAATGCCAACTGGGTGGACATCACACACGACTTTAAAGGGGCGTGCAAAGGTGCGTGAGAGTGTGTTCTTCCAGTGTTGATTACGATTAGGTGAAATCATGTTGCTGTATAGAAGAAGTCATAGTGCCGGAAGAGCCCGTTTGGAAAGGTGTAGAACATTTGATCTACCTGCTCTGGGCGCTCCGGGATGTGATGCACACTTGAAATGCAGTTGGGAAAGTTTAGGATTACAGTTGAGCAAATGCTTAGATCGTTTGTTTTATGTTTTTATAGAACTTAACCTCGGGGAGCTACTCCATGACAAACTGTGAGTATATGATCTGACACACACACACACACACTGTCTATGGGTGGGGCTCTGTAACCAGGTCTCTGCATGCAGGTTCGGTCTGTTTGAGGCCATGTCTGCTATTGAGATGATGGACCCTAAGATGGATGCTGGCATGATAGGCAACCAGGTCAACAGGAAGGTGCTGAACTTCGAACAGGCGGTCAAGGTAAGGTCACGGTCAAGGTCGCTGGATCTGAGAACGTCTTCAAATGGGCAAAAGTTATATATTTAACCCCTATACTTTATATATCTCTCGCTCCCCCCTCCGCTCTCCAGGATGGTACGATCCGAGTGAGCGACCTCAGCCTTCCTGAGCTCATCGGCATCATGGATACCTGCTTCTGCTGCCTGGTCAGTCACTCTGACAGAAACTGGTTCACTTCCAGTCACTTCCTCTTCACGTCACCTGCAATCACACAGCTTGTCCCCAGGTTGTACTGACCTGGTGTGTGTCTGTCATTTCGGCCTGCGTCTATAGATTACATGGCTGGAGGGCCACTCCCTGGCCCAGACGGTGTTCACCTGTCTGTATGTCCACAACCCCGACCTCATAGAAGACCCCGCCCTTAAAGCCTTCACTCTGGGGATCCTCAAGGTGTGCGACATCGCCCGCGAGAAGGTCAACAAAGCTGCCGTGTTTGAAGAGGTAAGCTCATTCTCTCAGTGTGTGTGTGTGTGTGTGTGTGTGTGTGTGTGTACCTGGTCGCCTAAACCAGGCTGATTTTGTACGTTTTTCAGGAAGATTTCCAGGCCATGACCTATGGTTTCAAAATGGCCAACAATGTTACAGACCTACGAGTCACAGGTAAATGATCGTCCGGCTCAGGCAAATGCTACCTGTCTCCCCTACACCTCCTGCCTGTTCTCTAACTGTACATCTCCAGTACAGCCTAAAAAGGCCCAAACATATAAAAAAAAAAAAACTATTGATGGAGTGTGTTTGAGTCTTACCTAAATATAACCTGAGTAATCGTCTCCTCTGTGTGAACAGGGATGCTGAAGGATGTGGAGGACGAGCTGCAGAGAAGAGTCAAGGTGTGTGCATCTGTCTATAGATCACTGATCAACTGATCACTTAATGGATCACATTAACACGCACACTAACCTGTCTCTCTCCCTCAGAGCACACGCACACTAACCTGTCTCTCTCCCTCAGAGCACACGCACCAGGCAAGGAGAGCAGCGCGTCCCGGAGGTGGAGCTGGAGGTCTGTCTCTCTTCTGTCTATCTCATCCTCCCTGTCTCACACACTTTCCATCCTCTCTCCCTCCCCTCCCTGGTTTCCACCTCATGTGTGTGTGTCATTAACCAGTTTCTGTTCCTCCTTTTCCAGCATCAGCAGTGTTCTGCACTTTTCAACAGAATAAAGTTTACAAGGCTTCTGCTCACTGCTCTGATGGCCTTCACTAAGAAAGAGGTAACACACACACACACACACACACACACACACCCTAGGAAGAGGTCACCCTGACTAGCTCAGTGAGTGATTGAGGTGGATGTTTACCAGACCAGCTCAGTGAGTGAGGCCCAGAAGCTGATGGCCCAGGCTGCAGACCTGCTGCCCTTCATCCACTCCAGCCTGGAGTACGGCATCCAGTCCCAGAACGACACCACGAAAGGAGGTAACACACACACACACACACAGTGATGAACGCACACACACACACACACACGCACACAAGCTGCTGACCCAGAGGTGCTTTACATTTACATGTCTTCATTTAGCAGGCGCTTTTATCCAAAGCAACTTCTAAGAGCTTTAAAAAAAGAGCATAGGTCACTGATCAAAACAACAAGGTAGCCCCAAACATTGCAAGCAGCCAAAACATGAAGCATACATCGTGAAAAACGAAACAAGTGCCAAAGGGAAGACCCATAAGAGCATGCAGTTATACAAGTTACAAATTAAAACAACATGAACGCCAAAAGGTGCAAGACTGTACCTGTAGAAGAATAATCAACAATGACATTTTTCACAGCGAATACAAAAGTTCAAGAGTTAACTGAGTTAACAAGAGTTTAACGGAGAGGGACCCAGGTTTGATTCCATCCCAGGCCAAATCCTCCATGTCTTACCCTCTCTCTCCTCTGCCTTTCCTGTCACTCGATCACACTCTGTCCATCCCCACCCCTAACCGCCCTGCCCTCCTCCTCCAGACCACCCCATCATGATGGGGTTCGAACCCCTGGTGAACCAGCGTCTACTGCCGCCCACGTTTCCCCGCTACGCCAAGATCATCAAGCGGGAAAGCATGGTCGGCTACTTCGGCAAGCTCATCGACCGCATCAGGAACGTGTGTGAAGTCATCAGCACCACCAACCTGCACGGCATCCTGGTGAGAGCAGCCCGCCGTGTCACCTTGGCTCCGCGGCCGTCTGCTTCCTGCTTCCTGCTGCTCCCCCTGGAGGCCTCCCATCATCTCTTCTTCTTCTGCCCACAGGACTTCTTCTGCGAGTTCAGCGAGCAGTCTCCCTGCGTCCTCTCCAGATCTCTGCTCCAGGTAAGCAGCCTCCCCCGTTTCTGATTGGTGCGACCCGAGCACGCCTCCTTATGTCCTGTCCCGTGATTAGCCCGCTCTCTCCTGTGTTGCTAGACGACCTTCCTGATAGACAATAAGAAGGTGTTTGGGACTCACCTCATGCAAGATATGATTAAAGATGCCCTGAGGTACTTTGTCAGCCCACCTGTCCTCTCCTCCAAGTAAGTCATTGAGTGTGTGTGTGTGTGTGTGTTTGTTTGTGCACTAGGACTAGTATATGAACATTTACTAATGTGTAAATGTATTCAGTAGGCTGGGAGTTCTGTGTGACGTGTGTTTCTCTTGGTTAACAGGTGCTGTCTCTATAACAACCACCAAGCCAAGGACTACATCGACTCCTTCGTCACACACTGTTCCCGAGTAAGACACACACACTCTCTCTCACACACACACACTCTCTCTCACACACACACACTCTCTCTCACACACACACACTCTCACACACACACACTCTCTCTCACACACACACACACTCTGTTCCATCCTCAAGTATCAAGACCCCGCTGCCAGAGATGGCATCTTGATAACATGTAAAGTCATCTCCCTCCTCCCTCCCTTTCTCCCCCCTCTCTCTCTCCCTCCCCCTGCAGCCGTTCTGCAGTCTCATCCAGATCCATGGCCACAACCGTGCTCGCCAGAGAGACAAGCTGGGACACATCCTGGAGGAGTTTGCCACACTGCAGGATGAGGTATGCATGTGTGGGTGTGTTCAGGATGCTAATTTCTCTGTCATGGACAATCCCCTAACTTCCCTTTTCCTTTCCTACTCACTCACTCACTCACTCACTCACCCCCCTCTCTATTCTCACCCCAACCCTCCTCATCTCCCTCCCTCCCTCCCCGGCTCCTGGGGCGCCCCCTGCAGGCAGAGAAGGTGGACGCGGCGCTGCACAGCCTGCTTATGAAGCTGGAGCCCCAGCGGCAGCACCTGGCCTGCCTGGGCACCTGGATCCTCTACCACAACCTGCGCATCATGATCCACTACCTGCTGAGCGGCTTTGAGCTGGAGCTCTACAGCATGCACGAATACTACTACATCTACTGGTGAGTACTGCACGAGTGCTGATCCATCGGTTTGGAGGGACTACTACAGTACAACCAGTAGTACTGGTGACTATATGGTGTGTGTGTGTGTGTGTGTGTCAGGTACCTGTCGGAGTTCCTGTATGCCTGGCTGATGTCGACACTGAGCCGAGCGGACAGCTCCCAGATGGCAGAGGAGAGAGTCCTGGAGGAGCAGCAGAGAGGGCGCAGCAGCAAGAAAACCAAAAAGAAGAAGAAAGGAGGAGGTGAGGAGGAGGAGAGAGGAGGAGGTGAGGAGGAGAGAGGAGGAGGAGGAGGAGAGAGGAGGAGGAGGTGAGGAGGAGAGAGGAGGAGGAGGAGGAGGAGAGAGGAGGAGGAGGAGGAGGAGGAGGAGGTGAGGAGGAGGAGGAGGAGAGAGGAGGAGGAGGGGAGGAGGAGGAGGAGGAGAGAGGAGAGAGGAGGAGAGAGGAGGAGGTATGAGAGGAGGAGGTGGGTCAGAAGATCAGAGGACGTGTGGGTGAGGAGGTATGAGAGGAGAAGGTGGGTCAGAAGATCAGAGGACGTGTGGGTGAGGAGGTATGAGAGGAGGAGGTGGGTCAGAAGATCAGAGGACGTGTGGGTGAGGAGATATGAGAAAGAAAGGCTGGTTCTGTATCTTAGGGTGTGTTTGTATTGTCCCCCAGCTCGTCCCCTCGGCAGAGAGATCACGATGAGCCAAGCCTACCAGAACATGTGTGCTGGCATGTACAAGGTATGCTGGCTAACATGTACACACAATTATTTTCATAGACGTACTGCTATCAGTATTGTGCCCCACTCTCCCTCTTTCTCCCCCTTTCCCTTCTCACTCTCCCACTTGTAATTCCTCCCTCCCTCCAGACCATGATAGCCCTGGATATGGATGGGAAGGTTCGGAAGCCCCAGTTTGAGCTGGACAGCGAGCAGGTTCGGTACGAGCATCGCTTCGCCCCCTTCAACAGCGTCGTCACGCCCCCTCCTGTCCACTACATCCAGTTCAAGGTAGAGTGGAGCAAGGCCTCGCTAACACACACACACACACACAGTCTGTCACACACACACACAGTCTGTCTGTCACACTCAACACACACAGTTACAATGACGCATGTTCAGTTTCTGACCAGTTACAAAGTGACTCTGTGACTGCTGTATATGGAGGTGAGGAGTTAGGAAGTAACTCAGGAAGCACTTTTGTACTACAAATCCCTGCCCACCAATGAAGATCCTTCCCTAGTAACTGATACCCCCCTCTCTCCACCAATGAGGATTCTCCATAGTGACTGACGCCCCGCCCCCTCTGTCCTGTAGGAGATGTCTGATCTGAAGAAGTACAGCCCGCCCCCCCAGTCAGCTGACCTGTATCTGGCGGCCAGCAAGCACTTCCAGCAGGCCAAGCTCATCCTGGAGAACGTCCCGATCCCCGACCCTGAGGTCAGCACCCCTCACGACCTCTGACCTCTGGCTGACATCCCTCACCTGGTTAAAGTAGTTGCTGTGGGCTGTTTTTGCTCCAGGTGTTGACTGTCTGTTGTTGCTACAGGTGACCCGGATCCTGAAGGTGGCCAAGCCCAACATCGTGGTGATGAAACTGCTGGCTGGAGGCCACAAGAAGGAAACCAAGGTAACGCGTCCCCGCCGTCACTATGGTTACACGCCCATCACTGTGAAGTGACGCACCTGCTGGTGAGGCCAGACCCGTCTGCCTCTCCTGGTGAGTTGGTCCAGACCCGTCTGCCTCTCCTGGTGAGTTGGTCCAGACCCGTCTGCCTCTCCTGGTGAGTTGGTCCAGACCCGTCTGCCTCTCCTGGTGAATTAGACCCGTCTGCCTCCTGTTGAGTTAGTCCAGATCCGAGGGCAGACCTGTCTGACTGGCTGGAGGCACACATGATGTCAGGAGTGTTTCTGTTAAAAGGTTCTCAGTGATGATTCTATCCCTCTCTCTCTCTCTACCCATATGTCTCTCCTTTCTCTCTTTACCCATCTCTGTCTCCTCTCTCTTTACCCATCTCTGTCTCCTCTCTCTTTACCCATCTCTGTCTCCTCTCTCTTTACCCATCTCTCTGTCTGCTCTCTCTTTACCCATCTCTCTTTATGTCCCTCCTCTGACTCTCTAACCATGTTTTTGTCTCCTCCAGGTCCTTCCTGAGTTTGACTTCTCAGCTCACAAGTATTTCCCTGTGGTCAAGATCATCTGATATTCCTACAGCTGAGTTTCACTTGGACATCCGTACCCCCTCCCCACCATCAAGACCCTCCAGAGAGACCCCCTTTGGGTTCATGTGGACAGATCCCCCCATCCGTACCCCCTCCCCACCATCAAGAACCTCCAGAGAGACCCCCTTTGGGTTCATGTGTGTGTGTGAGAGAGAGTGTCTGCTTGCCTGGACGGACAGTGTCCTGGTTTCCCTGTAACAGGTGCCATCTAATCGTTGAAGCACTGTCATCGAAGGAGGACATTGTTTCTTAAGAGAGCTTAATCTGGGTAACTGGATTTGACCAGCACCAAGGTTTGTTCTCAGTTCATAAAACTACCACTTGAAGTCCCAGGAATCTACAAAAGACTACAATAACCAGCCATGCCTCAAAGCGACAAATTTGATCATGGTATCTAAATTGTTTATTTCCTTGTTGTCCTTTTGTTCATTTCTTCAATAAAAACCTATGATTATTTAACTGTTAATGTGTACATTTCAGCACAGCGTGGAAACAAATACGAAATCATGAAACAACAGAATCCATTGTACAAAATCATGAGACAAAAGCAGCCCTCTCTCGGTGTAATGCTGTTTCCAGGTGTGTTCCCCCACCAAACGGTCCCAGAGCCATGAAGGGACTAGGGCAGGACAGGGGGTCCCTGAGGACCAGGGTGAAGAACCACTTGACGATCACCGCCTGACACAGCCAGACGCCATGCGACCAACACTATTAAATACAAAAAAAGTTCTCAATACGATGAATAAGTTAAGAAGAAAAACATTTCTTCTAAGAGTCGGACACCCGACCTTTAACCTTCTGGCCTCGCAGGGCTCAGGCATATCAGACCATACTGGAAATAGTTTATAAATCATTTTAAAATCCTAGACACAGCTTGTCTAACGTGGGTTCAGCTAAATCAGACTGAACAGTGTTGTCTTACACAGTGCGAAACACAACCAAGTTACTCCCAAAGATTTGTGAAATAATGTAGCTAGCCTAAAGCATGATATGACTAACGGATCAGGATGACCAAGATTATTATGATGAGTTATCTGCACTTCTATGACAGTGAATCTTACATTGTTAAACCAAACCGGCATTCGACCCTAAACCAACCCTTAACACCGGATCCTCATCATGGAGATTTTAGGCCAATGGACATATCAAAAGAAGATGTTGGCAACCAACAGGTCAATCAGGGGGCAAGGTGGTCATCTCACTCCCGTTGTCATGGGATCTTGGTAGAAATGGTAGAAGCTCTAAGTTTGACTTGTAGGACTAGGCCTTAGGGTTTGGTTTGGAGTCAGGAAGATCACTCCAGGTAATGGATAACAACCGTAAATTAAGCTATCTGTCTAAATCCTTTTACACCTAAGCACACACTTTCTCTAGCTAGTGACCAATTTATCATTGACACACACGCGCGTGAATCCTTCCCCACAGCTTCTACAACAGTTCAGAGTCTCCAGGTCCATGTTTTCCCCACCCCAGCTGTGTTCGCCGTGGAGGGCTGGAGTGACTGGTTAAGGCAGCCTGTGAGATACCGTCCCTTTAAGAGCAGGAGTGGAGGGCGGGGGGGGGGGCTGTAGAGCAGTCCTGGTTTGGACTGAGTCCTACTGTGCTGGAAGTGTTCAGGGAGCAGGCTGTGAAGCTGCACTCCGTGACGCTGGGTGCTTCTGGAAGGGGAGTGTATGAGGGCGTGTGTGTGTGTGTGGGGGGGGGGGTGGACGGAGGCATCTTCTCCCCACACTGCACCCTGCCAGACCAAACCAGAGATTTAGGCTCTTCAGACAAAAGGTATGTGGAATGAATAGAACATGTGTGTGTGTGTAGTGTCGTGTGTGTAGTGTAGTGTAGTGTGTGTAGTGTAGTGTGTGTGTGTGTGTGTGTGTACCTTAGATCTGGGCGAGCTCGGCCATCTTGTCTGCCTCAAACTCTCCCTCGTTCTCGTCGTCGCCGTTGTAGTCGGCCTCTTCGTCCTCCATCTCCTTATCTAGCAGGACAAACACACACACACACACACACCTTCATCTCCTTATCTAGCAGGACAAACACACACACACCTTCATCTCCTTATCTAGCGGCAGACACACAAACATCTTCACCACCTGCATCCATGTACACAACATCTCTCCCCGTACACAAGATATCTCCACACACACACACACACACACACACTCCCCTCACCTATAGTCTCAGCCAGTGCGCTCCGTTTCTCTGGGTCAACTCCGCCCACTATCTGCTCATCTGCGTCGTAGTCCTCAGGGTTGTCCACCTTTGGACCAATAGGAGCGTCCTCACCCTTGTCCTGGCCAATCAGGATGTCTTCAGCCCCTGGAGGAGAAGGAAGAGGGGGAAGAGAACAGGTAAGACACATCAGACGAAAATGTTCTTCTAGAGTGCTGTTGAAGTGTGAGCAATTGTGTGTGTTTGTTACATGTGTGGGTGTGTAGTTAAACACGTGTGTGTAGTTCTATCATACCTTCTGCCTGGACCCCTCCGTGTGTGTCTAAGACCTCCACCTTATCGTCCTTCAGCTGGTTCTTCTTCAGGATGTGACCTGTAGGCTCCTCCCCTGGCTCCACAGCGCCATCTGCAGGGGAGTCTAGGTGCTGCTTCCCCTCGAGGGAGGGACTCGATTCTGGCTTGGACAGCTCCTTCACAGGGGTCAAATCTGGAGTTTCCAGACCTTCACACAACCACCAGAGTTCAGTTAAAACCAGGCACGCCACGTGCACTACCGTAGACGTTTACATCCGGTATCTTTCAAAGAAGAACCATCTACTTCCTGTACCTTTGTCTTCTAGGATCTCATTGGTCAGCAGCTCTGGAGCATCTGGTCCCCCAGCCATGGCATCGAGCGGGGGGAGCTCGGGGGCGTGGCCTAGGACCGGTGTGGTCTTAGTATCGTCAAGCCCCGCCCTCCCTGGCTCCTCCTTGTCGACCGCACCCACCTTCCCTGAGGTGCTGGCCTTCCACGTGGGAACCACATCCACCTGAACAGGAAACAGGAAGTAGCGATGACTCAGGAGCGTTGTGACGAGCGTGAATTCTTTTTGGCTTCCTGGTTCTAGACTAGGCAGAACAGATCGGGATTGAGAGCACAATGTCACCACATCCTAGATGTAGGTGTTGAGAGGGCCAAGTTGCTACGGACAACAGACTAGGGGTGAGAGGTCAGGGGCGACTAGGTATTGCACCTGTGAGGAGACGGCCGGCTTCGGCTTGGCTGTCTTCTTCTGTGCCTCCTGTTTGACGGCTGCAAGCTTCTCAGCACACTCCTCCCTCTGGGCAAGGATCTGAGTGTTACACTGCGTCCTGTACACACACACACAGCATGATTTCTTCCAGGTCGTGGGCTGCAGAACCAGTTTGTGGGCGCTGCGTATTGTGCTGGGAGTCTTACATGTCGTAGGTGAGTTTCTTGTTTAGAGTGTCTAGGTCCCCATGGCAACTCTGTAACTGTTTTTGCACCTTGCCGAGGTCATCGTTCAGCTGGTTCAGTTGAACTGTTCAAACACACACACAGAAAAATACAGGTACAATCATTATCAAGTTTTCTTAGCAGCACACACACAGACAGGCACATGAAACCTTGTATCAGCAACAGAAAGAGCAATAGAAAAAAGGCAAAGAAGTTAGGAAGATGAGAGGAAGGTTCCCACCCTTGAGATCCTGTATCGTCTTGGTACTGGTGGAGACATTAAGCTGCAAGGGCCCCTGCAGGTAAACACACACACTGTGAACGCATGCAGGGCGTGTGTGGGGTGTGTGTGGTGTGTGTGTGTGTGTGTGTGTGTGTGTGTGTGTGAAACAGATGGTCCCTGGTCCCTGAGCTGGCTGCCATGGCATCACCTCTCACATAGGAATTTGTGCAGATGATCACACTGGTACCAGTCAGTCACACACACACACAGCCAGAAACAGAGCAGCATAAAATTGTTCTGTAGAACGAGGACTTCCATGTTCCGGTGTTTATTTGATTATGTTGGGGAGTTTTTTTTAAATGTATTTCTTATATGTCCCTTAACTATTTAAAACAAGTCCTGACTCGTGAAGTGTTGAAACAGATGTAGGGTCACTTCAGGACAAGCAAAGAGAGAGAACCGGAGAGAGAACAGCTGGGGAACGTTATCACCAAGATAAAACCGAGATCCTGTTTAGCAGGACAGGCTTATCTCAGGGCCTCACCTCACCTCACCTGTCTGTTCTACGACCTGGTGACTAGGGTGACCTGCTGCTCTGGATATGGTGGTGCCTGTACCATAGACGCTCTGGACGTTAGTGTGTGTGTGTGTCTCCTACCCGCTCCTGGCTGCAGGTGTTCTGCGCTCCTTCCAGCTGTCTCTTGTATAGGTTCTCTATGCGGCTGATCTGCTCCTTCTGCCTCTGCACCTCCTCCTGGAACTCGTTCTTCTTCAGCTCCACCGCCCCTCGCTCCGCCGCGCCTCTCCGCACCTGGCTCTCCAACTCATACAGCTTCGTCTGCACGTGTGCGGTGACAGGAGGGGGGGGGGGGTGGTTCGTTTATCACGGAAGGTGTGTGGGGTTATAATTTAGTAGATTTTAATCTACTGTGCATGCCTACCAGCTTGATTTAAGCAAAAATTACACAAGCTGGCTCTCTCATTCAAACACTCTCTCTCTCTTTCTCACACACACACACACACACACACACACCTGTAGTTCCAGGTTACGAGAGCTGGAGACCCAGTAGTTGAAACCCAGGACAAGGATGCAGGCAATCAGAGCTCCAATCATGAGAGGGGGAGACCGACCCCCTCTCCTCCCGTTCACCAGCCCTCCCATGGCTGTCTGCACACTGGACACACACACATTTAAGTTAGATGACAGAACAACCATGGTGCTGGTGATCCCCCTACTCAACTTTATAATCACATGAACTTCCAACTTTCAAGAACTAAGCTCAGTCAAACGTTCTAGAATAGTCTGGAGGGAGAGGAGGGTGTTAACAGGTGCGTGCATATTATGGTAACAGTGGCCGGCAAAGGTAGCTCGGGTACGGTCACTTTGTGGCTGTGCATCGCTGCTGAGAGTCTGTAAGAATCCAGTTTATGGAAACAATAACATGAGTCACTAAAGATAAGTGCCAGCTGTTTGCAAGTTAAAAATAAACACACATATACAGCGAACACACTCAACTCAAATACAATCAGTCTTCCAGGAGAGATTAGGACCCAGCAGAAAAATCCACCGTATTTGCGCAGTGATAGCTCTGGATGACAATCATTGCGTTACACCGCTTAGCACACCGTGAGTCTGAACGTCAAACTTCCAACAAATGTAGTCGTTTCCGCACCAAATTAATGTTTCAATTTGGGGATTGGTGTTCTAACAATACTTGATAATAAATGCTTCATATTCAAGATCAAATGTAGTGATGTATTTCAACCAGTAGACTTGACTTGTGGCTAGTAGCTTTGAAGCTAAAGTAGCGAGACAAGCTAGTTGGCTAAACAACAGCAGTGTGTTGAAGCTTACCTTATTCAAAAACTGTTCCGGTGAAATTATGTTTAGACAAGGAGATATGTCCTCGAGTATAGATTATCTTCCTTTCTGCATTGCTAGGTTAAATATTTGACAAAGTGACAGACCTTATCAGGCACTCATTCTCGTCGATCAATATAACGTCTGAATGTGCGAGTCAGAGGGCAAACAGCGAGCATCAGGACTCGAGGTGGGAGTGAAAATACGGAAACGGAGTCTAGCTTTACTGTTTGCCAACGCTGCAGTTTGGCTAAATGATTTGTCAAAGGCTTCACGTACACACAATACCATGCAACACATAACGTCAGTGGAGCTGTAAAAACCAAAACAACATTTTTAAAGTGCACTATCAAACTTCAAGGCTCACTGTGTTATGTTGTCCAGTATGATACACAAACAAAACAATAATAAAACAATTAGACCACAACAACCTTTTTTTCCCCACAATATTTATTGTGAAAATATGTTGCTTCAACAGAAGGAACAGGGAAAAATTCAATCATATTATAAAAAGCCCAAAATAGGAGATAAAAAAGCAACAACTCATTAAACAAAAGGCTAAAATCACATTTCAAAAACAATATTAACAGCCATACAGGAATTTGGCCTCTACATTGATGAACATAAAATCAACATTAAAACATCTAAACAGCAGTAGTGTTCAGTTTCCAGCTCAAGTGGGCCTCACAGCTGATTAGTTGCAGCCTATCAGACACCCCTGTCAAACTACCAAACAATCTGACCCGCTCCGAAGTTCCACCCCCCTGAGTACAGTTCCCCTCCCTGCCCTCCACCTCCTCCACCCTCGGCCCTGACCGAACCCTCCGACACCACAGACTCCGCCCTCTCGCTCAACTCACTGAGGCTGGACCTCGCAGACATGTCACCGTGGGAACTGTTGCTACGGTGGCTGTTGCCGCGGACAGAGCTGTAGGCATTGGAGCCGTTGCTGTAGTTGAGGCTGTAACCGTGAGAACAGTTGCTCTGGGAGCCCTGGCTGCGGTTGGAGCCGTTACCGTGCCGAGACTGGGAGATTCTACCCTGGGACGCTTTGCCATTGGAACTGTGAGAATTCTTGCCATGGGAACCGTTTCCATGAGAGCTGTTGCTTTGGATACTGTGCTCTGACCCTGCCACCTGGAGTTCCCCAATTTGTTTAGGGGACGGAGCCCGCAAGTCCGGTTCTCCACCAGACTCCTCTACACAGGGAGCCCCTGTAGGACCACTAGCCAGGTCCAGAGGCACTTCCTGTGGGCTTCGCTCTGGCAGGAACTCCCTGGGAGAGGCTGGAGGCTCACGGGCGAGGCGTCTAGGTGAGGGACGGGGCACAGCTCCTTCCTGGAGAGAGAGATAGAGACAGACAGACAGAGAGAGACAGAGAGAGATAGAGAGACAGAGAGAGAGACGGAGAGAGAGAGGGACAGAGAGGGAGAGAGACAGAGAGAGAGAGAGAAACCTGGTGTCTTTCATCTGAATGTGGCTGTAAAACCATCTACTAACCAACCTCTGTACACATACTGGCTGTACCTACCGAGGGAACACCGTCACCCTTCTGAGTCTTGTCTGTGTCCCCTGCCCTAACACCTTCACTCAGGCCTCGTCCAATCGTAGAGGACAGCTGGGGTCTCCCCACAGGGCCAAAGTCTGATTGGTCAATCCCAGCCATGGAGGCCAGTTGGCCCAGTCTGAAGAAGAAAAGAAGGGAGATAGAAATGAGATCATCAGGAATAGGATTATATTTACTTCTGAACCGGATTGTGAATTTAGGCCTCTGTCGTCCTGAACCTGCATCCTCCCAGCCAATCGCAAGGCTTACCCAGCATCCTTCAGGAGATCCAGGAATCCGTGGAACTTGTTGAAGGAACTCTCAATGCTTTCCAGAACCTCCTCGTCTTCCAGAATACTGGAGGCAGCGATGGGCGGGGCTTTGACCGCCTCTGACAGGGAGAAGTTGAGTCTGCGGAGCCTGCAATTCTCCAGCTCATACTGAATACATACACACGTGAAAAGAGTTATTATTCACTAATGCATGCCTACACACACACACACAACATTATCATTATTTCTAGCAGTCTTTCGTACCTCCATAAGCCTGGTCTCTGTCCTCACTCTAGCCCGGCGCTCCTCTGCTAGCCTGAGACGAATCTCCTCCAGCTCCCCCTGCAGGACAGGTACAGGTACTGCGTCACAGCCCAGCCAGGACACACAGGGGCCTCAATCTCATTCACTACAGCAGGGGGTCTGTATGAGTTAGACCAAAGTGTTTCTTGGATGGGATTCTCACCTGGATGAGTCTGTACTGCCTGACTGTGATCCTCTCCTGGAGACTCAGTCCAGATGGACTCCCAGTCTCCTCCTCGTCATCCTCCTCTTCCTCCTCCTCCGAGTCGGCCTCCATATCGACATGGACGGTGCCGGCCGCCTGCAGCAGAGAGCCGATAGTGACTCGTCTGTTCTGGTCCTCAACTGGCCTCCAATTAGTGATGTGATGGTTTACTATATATTTTCCGTTTTTGTCTCATGTGTGACTTTGTGCCTGTCTGGGTGTACTTGATGGTAATTCATGTTTCAATGTGCAGCACATTGGTCAATGGTAGTTGTTTTTAACAGCGCTCAATAAATAATACATTTATCTTTGCATAAATGTTTGGGGTTTTACTTGGTCTTCATATCCAAGTAGAGGACAGAGAGGTTTACCTGGAAGATCTGCTTGGATCCACCGATACCTGGGGGAAGACCTCTGCAGAGAGAAGAACACATTGACGTTAACTCACCCCGTTAACAGAAACCGGTTCTCAGCTTCTACCATTTTACGACGCAAATCACGTTTCACGGTATTACTTTCATTTTGTGGTATTATTTATCGTCTTTCCTTTCATTTACAGAGTTGCCCTTCGCTCACCTGTCACGGTCGGCGCGTGCTGCCGCACGCCACGGAACACACCTGGAGGGGCGGGGCCGTGGGCGGGTGGGCGGGGCCACAGCTGGACTCCTCCGACCTGACGAAGACGCCCTGCGGGGAACTGGAAGACACGACCATATTTAGTCAACAACCTCTGACAGGAAACCAGAGACTCCCTCACATGGTTAGGAGGAGATTCACAGTCAGCCATCCCTGCTACAGCACTTCTCTAGGTCAAGCCAGGGAGCTATCTGGGTCTACCAAAACAAACCATCATACATCTTCTGTTGTGCAGTCAAAACACATAGGGTGGCCTTGACTTAATTCACCCAGTAAGGTTGAACTGATAGGGTCTAAAGAATCAAGATAAGAGCTAAAGGTTTAACTCGGGTCTGGGGACAGAGAGGGACTGTGACAGAAACTCTCTCACCAGATGTCCAAACCTCTGGAAAGTGCAGGGTCAGAAAGAGAGAGAACAAGTGACATGGAGAGGATAGCTTGGGGTCATCAGTGCGTGGAAATGTGTTAGATAGCTAAATCAGAGAAATTACAGTCCAGAAAAGAGAGAGTTGTCAGAACAATTTTAATATATATAACATTTAAAATAAAATAAAAAATATAAAACTGAGATGAGAAGGTTCCAGAAGAAGGTACCTATTCTATATGTGGCCTTCCCTCTGTGGGTGTTGACCAGTATTCTTCTCTTGGTGGTAGAGGGTTTGTGGGACTCTTTCATGGCTGGGGGCTTGATCCAGGAGAACTAAAACACCACACAACAGGCACTGTGAACACACATCTGCTTCACACACTGTCAGAGATGGGAAGTTACTTTGTTACTGTACATAAGTAGATTTGTCTGGTATCTACTATACTCTGCTTTCATCTACTCTGTAGAGGAAAACATTTTGGGGAAAAAAGTCCTCTCCTTTCACTGTGTGTGTGAAATAAATATCGGTACTTCTACAGAGGGATGGATGTTAGTACTTTTGCCATCTCCACACAATGCACATTACACACACACACAATCAAGTAAGCACACACACCATTTAGTTTGATGCCCGGACTGGCAGACGAGAGGCATAAACCTACCTCAGCAGACTGTCCATCACAGTTCATGAGAACTTTCTCTATGGCAGTCTTCACCAAGACTTTATCTGAGAGAAAACAGACAGAGAGAGAGAGAGAGGTACTATTACATAAGATATCTAGTCAAAAACAATGAATAACAAAAGATATAGAATTCATTCCGTTCTCTATTATATTGGCGCTGCTCGCCCCAAGGCATGGTCAGCATGATTTGTGATGCAGCCATGCAGAGCTAGGCTGTCCTGTTAGCTCTCTGACCAGGTAGCAGCCATGCAGAGCCATGCTGTCCTGTTAGCTCTCTGACCAGGTAGCAGCCATGCAGAGCCATGCTGTCCTGTGTGCTCTTTGGATCCTCACCCACTAGGGGGTTACTCCTGATGTCCAGCACGCAGAGGGTGGCGTTGGTTTTCAGAGCCTCCAGCAGCTTCCTGGCTCCGACGCTGGAAAGCCCACACTTCTGCAAGTCCAGAGCTAGGGGAGACAGACGAGCTTTCATCCAAAGTGTGGTGACCAATCATGTGTGATGTAGCTCTGACAGTATTTCGGTAGCCAAGGAAAAGTCTAATTTTACTAGCACAGCGCAACGCAACCATATCTCTGCTACCAGGAACAGTGAACAAATATATTTCTATTGTGCAACAATAACAGCAACCACAATAGCGCATAGTACAATGCAGAAAGTCACATCACAAGTGCTACAGGAAGTGAAACAGGAAGTGTTTGCCCTCTGTGACCTCTGACCTTTGACCCAGAGGTCTTCTGACAGCTCCTGTGCCAGGGCAGTTGCCCCGCGGTCTCCGATCAGCGTGTTGCAGTTGAGAGTGAGGCGCCGCAAGCCGCCCATGCCCTCTAACTCCGGTTTCCGGTAACGCAGAGACTCCACCCACGCCGCACCGTGCCGCTGGGTCGCCTGGTGCTACCGGGAGGGAGGGAGGGAGTCTTTGTAACATGTTTGAAAGTTAAAGCACTTCCTTTTTTCCAATTCCCAACTGTGAAACTACGCCT
The DNA here is from genome assembly GCF_054491055.1 of Hypomesus nipponensis. Lineage (NCBI taxonomy): Eukaryota > Metazoa > Chordata > Actinopteri > Osmeriformes > Osmeridae > Hypomesus > Hypomesus nipponensis. The sequence continues at coordinate 9,194,931 of NC_140384.1, read as the reverse complement.
TCGTCACTTGAGGGCGCCAGAGTTCACAGAGCAGCTGGGAGTTAAACCCCAAACAGTGGGGGTTAAACAGTGGGGGTTAAAGAAATTAATAGACCCACAGAGCTTCAATTAAATCCCCTTCACTGATCCTAAAGGAGATTCAAAGTTCACAACGATGAGGCCAAATCCATAATGAGGTCAATGATGAGGTGGCTGGAGATGAAGGAGCGGTCGTGTTACCTTGACGATGCTGGCCATGTGCTCGGCCCCCCTCCATGTCAGGTCACAGTCTGTGAAGTCCACTGTCCTCAGAGAGGCAGAGTACTTCACACTCTGACAGACGGCTGCACGGGAGAAAGTCAAAACTATCAGTAACGTTCACCGGAAACGCTGCGTTTAATCACGCGGGCGTGAGCTCCGCCGTGGACACCTCCTACCTTCTAATCCCTTGTCCCTTATTGGACAGTGTGCCAAGGACACGTGCTCCAGAGAGACACTTGCAGCCAAGCCCTGGAGAGATGGCGGGAGGGAAGCAAGGTGAGCTGTATTAGAGTGTGCTCTGAGGCTGGAGGGAGAGATAAGAGAGAGATGGGGTTGAGGTCGGAGGGAGGGAGAGATAAGAGAGAGATGGGGTTGAGGTCGGAGGGAGGGAGGTGTAAGAGAGAGATGGGGTTGAGGTCGGAGGGAGGGAGGTGTAAAAGAGAGATGGGGTTGAGGTCGGAGGGAGGGAGGTGTAAAAGAGAGATGGGGGCTGAGGTCGAAGGGAGGGAGGTGTAAGATAGTCGGAAGGGTTGAGGTTGACAGAAGGGAGCTCCAAAGGACTAATGGGGGCTGTGGTCTGAAGGAGAGAGAGAGGAAGAGAGGGAAGGAGGAATATTGCCATCCTATCTTCTGACCTTGGTCAGGGTGATGAGGTCTCTCTCTCTAAGTGGCAGGCCGTGGAGCTGGAGAGTCTTGAGGTTAGGAGAGACACTCAGACAATCTCTGAGAGCCTTACACAGTTTAAAGGTCAACTCCTTGGAGTGGATGGCTGGAATCCTCCTTCTGGAAGTGTACCAGTACCTACTGTCTGAACTCAGAGAGGGAGGAGAGAGAGAGGGATAGAGAAGGAGGGGGGAAAAGAGAGACAGAGAGAGAGAGAGGGAGGGAGGGGGGAGGGAAAGAGAGAGAGAGCGAGAGAGAGAGCGAGAGAGAGAGAGGGGGGGGGGATAGAGGAGAGAGAGATATGGAGGTGGGAGAGAGAGAAAAGGTTGGGGAGATAAAGAGAGACAATGAATAAGATATGGGGGTGGGGAAGAAATGTATTCCAAAACCAGGCAACTGAAAAGCCTTGATCCCCTTTCTTGTAATCTCTCTCCTTACCAGTCTCCCCCACCGCAGGCCCAATCGGGAAAGTGCTGCTGATAGAAATGTTCCGCAAATGTCTATTGATTGCGAGCGTGCTAAAGACTGGCGGCCAGTCTGTAAGTTTGAGGCGGTCCCCATTGATGTCCAGTATTCCCTGGCTTAAGTGGGCCTTGACGGCACGGGACGGGGCCAGATCCTGCATGGCGCAGGCGTAGTCGTAGTATGCCCCGAAGTCTTGGCCACCTCGTTTCCGAATCTGGGCAGCGTCTAGCATCTTGGAACCTCCCTATGCAGGCGACATGTAAGACATGACACACGTCACTTTCATAAGCACCACTGATAAAGAGAAAGACGTTCGAGCTGATTCTTATTGCTGATCATTCGTATTCATAGTTTGTTCTCTTAGTACGTAACTTTGGTTTGATGATTTGAAGCCATCATCTTCTGTGCTTGCCCCGACTGTTGTTGTGTAGGTAGCTACAGTAGCAAGCTAGCTAGACTTGCTTGTTTTCTACTACTAGCTAGCTTGCTAGCGTAAGCCACATCAGCGTTGAGTACAGTGATTGGAGTGATGTACCAGTAAGGTTGCGAACTTGATAACTTGTCAATCTAGCTTGTGTGTAAATAGCTACAGACACTCGGACTCCAAGTTGGACCTAGACTACTGGCGCCAAGTTAGTGCTAGGACCAAGCCAATCCACTCAATCTAGTTTGCTTGCTGTCGGCAATTCATAGACTCTGATAGAGCAATCACTAAAATACATTTTTCGCATTTGTCTTACCTCTTTTATTGCAAACGATGTATTAAAGGGTAGTGACCATCCTCTAGTGATCTGGATAGCTCGCTACCGATGGATGTACTAGCATTGCTGTTTCCTTGGTTTCTTAACCGCCCACCCGACGCCACTTGTTGATGCGGTACCGCGCACACACACTGGCCGCGGTGGAGCAGAGCGAGTAGCGCACATGGTGGTTGCCAGATTTCAAAAGGTATCTAAAACCCCCCATTTGATGTTTCCCGTGTTTTTAATTCCACAGAATATAGATGAGCTGTTGCTCAAACATTTTGACTAAACTACTCTCAACTTAATGAGGCATAGAACAGGTTTAACGTTATTGTTGCATGGATGCATTTTATCTGAAGATTTTCAGCTGTGAATGGGTATAGGAGTACTGCAACATATATTTTTTGGGATACGTAATAACTGTGCCCTATAGGGAAATAACAATAGCATAACTATAGTATAACATAACTGCTATGGCCAGTTTGTAGCTTGATATTTTTCAATAGCTGTGTGTAGTTTGACAGACTTGGCTTTTTTAACATAGATATAAGGCCTTAACGGCAGGAAAGACTGTTACACGTGTGAAGCAACCGAATTTCTATTTTCCGCCATAGCGGTTGATGTTGGGTAATACAATGAACATCTTTTTTCTGAATGAACTCGGTACTATCTTTTTATTCCACAGGTTGAGTGTACTTCTGTGGCGTTGTCTCGCGGACACTCCCCCCGCCGCTGTCCGACGTACGTCACCCGGCCAACAGCAGCCTAGATGGTCTCAGTAATAAAAATGCATAAAGAGAATTGAGGGAAAGAAGAGACAGACTGCAAACCACTCTTGTCCATCTTTCAATCATCAGAAAACCTGGACTGTATAGTCAGTGTTCACGTATTTTTAAGGACATGCTGATGGTGCTTATTGAAATCTAAGCCCACCTGGAAAGGGTGAATGGCTTTCTTGGTTTTCTAACCACTAGAGATAACTGTATTTCAGCCTAGCGGATTGGAGTGAAAGTCCGCCATATTCTGCCTTACCACGCCCGGGAGTCGAGCTATTGGGAAGAAAGCGTGTTAGTCTGTTTATGTATTATATATTTGAGTTCGCCAACGGATGATACATCGGATATTATATGACCTAAACTACCAATCGAGACTAAGATCATCTTGTAAAGAAGGTAGGGCGTTTGACCGAGCAAATAAGGTCTTATAAGACCACACTGAAGACTTCGGAGGTTATGTCTTAAAATCATCTGGTGATATTACGAAGGAGAAGCTGACTATCTCAATCAGGATTTTTTTATACAGCTTTTCAGTAAACTCCGGCTTGAGCGACTATTTGCTGACAGACTACCATAACGGGGGGGAGGGGGTAATAATTTCTCCAATACATTTTCCTTTCCCCCCATTTAGCCAACTACAACGCCTCTATTTTGCGTGCCTCTGAATGAGGGCGTGATTTGATCATTCTTATTCCTTCACCATTTGTTGAAACTGGAATATTGGACTAAGTAGAAACCCAAAACGTGTTTTAAAAGAATGACCCTGGAGTCCATAATGGCGTGTTGCCTCAGTGAAGAGGCGAAGGAAGCCAGACGGATCAACGACGAAATCGAAAGGCAGCTCCGCCGGGACAAGAGGGACGCTCGCCGGGAACTGAAGCTGTTACTTCTCGGTAAGAGAGTGGAAGTGAGCGAGTGGAAGTGAGAGAGGTAGGCAGGTACAGAAGAGCCAGCGATGATGCCCTAGCCAAAATTCCACTTGTAGGACAGTGCTACTTATGCGATGCAGCCTCTAACTCTGGACTCCACACACACATTCCTCGAGGAATTGAAATGTGGCAGACTTTTTTTTCCATAGCTATCTGATTTGAATGTCTGAAGGCGTAGATAAAGCAATTGTTAACGGGGCAAAGTACCCTCATATTTCAGCATGGAGTGTGTAAATTATTCTAGGTTTATTACCAGGTTAGAAATATGTAGTTGTAGGCATATATGAACCAGTAGTGTTAAGGCTCCCCCGTCTCAGCCCAGGCAATCCGCTGCTTACAAACAAGGTTAAAGTCTAGCCGTTTTATTGGGAGCAATCACGGTGCAGAGGTCCCAAGCTAGGTGGTTATTTACCTGTTTGGTGGAATTTACCTGACCAGCCATGACAGAAACACAGTCCTTGAGGGGAAATTCCTAACTGACCCCCACCCAACAGCACCATAGTAAAGCAGTCCACTTATCATATTGTGTGCTCTGTTGGAATTGGGTATAAGTGGGTGGAGGTAGGTGAGTAAAGGAGCATCACATTGGATGGCAGTTTCTGTTCCTCATGCTTTTATAGATAAAGCATGCGATGAACATCACCCTTGTTGTCACTATGGCACACTTCTCCCTGTTGTGGTGTTGTCCCCACTGTACCACAGACCAGGGCTTACAAGTTCCCTTGGGATCAGACATGGCCTTTAGACTGCACACACCCCTTCGTACACACACACACACACACTCATTCTCAGCGCTCAGCCTTCGGTCTGGCTGTGGCCTTTCCCTGTCAGGAAGGCCAGAGAACCTCAGGGTGGTCCACATGACAGTCACCTCAGTGGGGTGACAGGTCAGCTTGACCGCTTGTTACTGGAGATCCTGCATGTCGTCGTGGGGTTAGGAGGCGGAGCTGTCAGCCCTCTCAGTCTGCTTGTGAGACTTCACTAGAACCTCACGTGGTTCTCCTGAGACGATAAACTGAAACTGGCCACAAGGTAGGAAATGTAATGGCCTTTAATGACTCTCTCTCTCTCTCTTGCTCTTTCCTGCTCTCTCTCTCTCTGCGTCGGCCTCTGTATGTAACTCTATAGTCCTGCCTTCCCTGCCACTCTAATCATATCTACTCCCTAATCTGTTGTGGCTGATCCAGGGCTGGCTGTAGTGCCGGTGCTGGTCCAGTTTGGCTCGAGCGGAGCTCCAGAGGTCTGGTGGAAGTCTGTCTTTCTGCCCGACAGCCTAAACCAGGCGCTAGCGTTTCTGTTCCCTGGTTTCCTCCATATCGGCTGTTCTGTTGTGGATCAAATACTGGTTAACTCCAAACCACATCAGAAACTACAGCATAAACAAAGCAAATCCAAGTATATTCAAATGTGTGTGTTTGTGGTCCATGTACTGCTTCCATTACATTTACATTTAGTAATTTAGCAGACGCTCTTATCCAGAGCGACTTACAGTAAGTACAGGGACATTCTCCCTAAGGCAAGTAGGGTGAAGTGCCTTGCCCAAGGACACAACGTCATTTTGCACAGCTGAGAATCGAACTGGCAACCCTCTGATTAATAGCCCGATTCCTTAACCGCTCAGCCATCTGGCCCCCAACTTCCATTAACAGTGGATGAGTAAACTGGGGGAGATCTATCTGTTCCATATAGTCCCATTAACCTACAAACAGCCTGATTAAGACTCTAATTGCTTCGTCTCCCCTGAGGAACGCACAGCACAGTTTCTCTCTGAACAGAGTTGGAGGGTTGGAGTTGGAATGGAGACGGAAGCAAACTACACTGTTCAGAGGTCAAATAGACTTTTTGTAAAGCTCTTTGTTGTAATTCGCTTTGGATAAAAGTGTCTGCTAAATGAATACATGTAAATAGGGACTCCTGGGTAGGGAGGGGGCAGGATTGGGGGTCTGTGTTACCCACCAAGGGGAAGTGATTGTGTCATCTAAAACGGTATAATTAGCAGTAAATCAGCTTCTAAACACTGGACTTCCCCCCCCCTAAGCCATACACTCACAGTGCACTATATAACCTGCTGGTCCGGGCTGCTCTAGCTATCTATGTTTGCCATTGTGTAAAACAATATACAGCAAACAGACCCATGCATGTGCCCCCCCCACGCACTGACGTACACACACACACACACACACACACACATGTTCTAGCTGGGAGATGGGGAGGAAGAGCAATCGAAAAGCTTGATAGATGAGAGGAGAGGGAGAGGATGTCTCTGGATCAGACTGAGCTGGCAGGCCTGGCTCTTGTCCTGAAGAGACACCAGACCCGGACCGTGACCCTGCTACACACACACACACACACATCCTTCACACACCCTTCATCCTAGCGCAGTAGTGACTCAGCAAGCTTTGGATGGCCAGTGCATAAACACACACACACATTACCTCATCACCTCTGCACCGAAAATGAGCGAAGCCCCGATTAGAATGATGACGATGATATCATACATTGACTCCCTCTGCCCTCCCAGGCCCTTTGCTGCAGATGGATTTGGTAATACATCACCGGCATCTCTATGTAAACACACCGGATCTGCCTCTTCATTCTTCTCAGTCTGGCTCTACCTAGTGGAGCCTGGTGAACCCAGGACCAGGGAAAACGAGACTGGGCACTATGGACCAGAGCATGCAGTCTGCAGAGGCTGCATGGTAGGATGGGAAAAAGGTTGACGAGTTGTTTCTGGAGCCGATCCCGGTTCTGTCTGTTTCCTGTTCTAGAAACTCCCGTAGTTTTGTGATACTGGAGAGGGATTTTCTGTTCTGGGGGGGGGGGGCGTAGTTCTTCAGCCTAGAACCCCCCAGGTCCACACAGACTGGTGTGTCAGCACCCAAATAGTTCCGGTAGCCATGGAAACTGAGACGTCGGTCTCTGACCAGACTGCGTGAGCCCTCGGTCTGAAACGTCACGAGAGCCAGCCCGTGACTTCCCCTCTCCTCCCCCTCCCTCCTTTCCTCCCTCCCCCCTCCCTCTACTCCCCCCAGGTACGGGGGAAAGTGGGAAGAGCACCTTCATCAAGCAGATGAGGATCATCCACGGAGCGGGTTACACAGACGAGGACAAGAGAGGCTTCACCAAGCTGGTCTACCAGAACATCTTTACAGCCATGCAGGCCATGATCAGAGCCATGGAGACCCTCTACATCCCCTACAAATACGAGCACAACAAGGTGCGTCTGTGTGTGTGTGTGTGTGTGTGTGCGTTTTTTGAGAGAAAAGAAGGAAAGTGTATGTGTGTGTGAGGACATCTCTACATCTCTATCTTTCACAGAGCAGCTGGCCAGAATCACTTCCTGTCTGTTTTTTGACTCTTCCTGTGTCAGTATGTCGCGATCGTCCTCTTGTATCAGTTGAGAAAGTGTGTGAGTGTGCGTGCGTGCAAGAGAGAGGGTGGGGGGGAGAGGGAGCAAAAGAGAAAGAATAGGATCGAGTGCTTATTTCTGGAAGAAACCTCCTCGTAAGGAAAATAACTTCATTAAAAGTATCTCAATCCCTCCAGTGTAGTTTCCTATTTAGCACATTTAACTAGCATTAGCATTTAACTAGCATTAGCATTTAACTAGCATTA
>NC_140384.1:9102500-9182500 GCF_054491055.1 Hypomesus nipponensis | reverse complement strand
CTTCCTGTGTGAGAGGAGGAAGTGAGCCCTGAGGTCAAGGGTCAGGGGTTGGGGGTGATCCTGGTATGTGCCATGCTGGTGTTTGTAAGTCCTGGAGGACAGAAGTAGTCAGACAGTATTGATGACTTCACATGTGCCACATGAAAGAAAAAACGCCATCTCTGTGTCTAGGTCAGGGGGTCTCCTCTTCACCTGTAGTGTGTCTAGGTCCGGGGGTCTCCTCTTCACCTGTAGTGTGTCTAGGTCCGGGGGTCTCCTCTTCACCTGTAGTGTGTCTAGGTCAGGAGGTCTCCAGCCCTGTTCCTGGACAGCTACCTGCCTGTGGGCTTCTGCTCCAACCACACTTATAACTAACCTGATTCAACACGAGTTACCTGATCCACCAGGTAATTATTAGAATCAGGTGTTCTAGATGAGTGTTGGAGCAAAAGCCTTCAGGCAGGTAGCTCTCCAGCAGCAAGGTGGGAGACCCCTGGTCTTAACCCTTGTGTTCTCCTCGGGTCATTCTGACCCATCAGTCATTGTGACCCACCTTCGTTTGCGACAATTTTACCGCATACAAAAACAAAGTGAAGCATTTTCTTTTAACCGTTGGGCTGTCTCAGACCCCCCACATTGCGAAGGTTAAAATAAAATTATTTTTATTTGTCTTTGTATTGGGTAAAATTGGGTAAACACAACGATGGTTCGTTATGAACTTTTTGGTCATGTGACCCGAAGGCAGCACAAGGGGAAAGTATTGAACAGGTCAAGGTTCTCTTCTGGTTTTCTCAGTTCAATGCCAAACCTGGCTGGGCTGAGAGCCCTCCTCTCATTGCCAAACCAGCTGGGTCCTAGTGCCAGACTGATAGTGGCTCAGCTGTGCACATGGTGACAGTGAAGGCGCTGCTACACAGGTCTGGGTAGGGAATGTATAAACGATATAAAACAGTTTGTTGTGATTTTGATCAGTATATGACATTCCTTGGGCTGGGAAGAGGTACACATCTTCAGGCGAAAGAGCTCTTGTTGTTTTGTCCTGAATCACCTGACCACTAATGGGCCAATAAGGTCACAGTCGTGTGGGAAGGGGGAGGCGATCATAGTCTTCTTGATTCTTGGACTGAGCGATACCACAGCCAATCAGAGTGATTGGACTGTTCAATCATGGCCCTGCCCCCTACCTACAGACTGTCCAGTCACATTCCAGATGTGTTTTTTGATTGTCCAATCACAGCCCGGCTATCTGACTGTTGGAGTTGATAACTGGCCTGTTTCCCAACGAGGGGGCGGAGTCAATTTGTACCAAAGTAAGCCCTGTTGTCTGATTGCCTCTGGCCCCTCCTTATTTCTTTTGAGTATATATATATTTTGTAACAATGCCCTTAAATATAAGCCTGTCATTTACATTTTATTGAGGCATAGTGCAATTATGAATGCTATAATCATTGTACATACATCTCTCTCTCTCTCTCTCTCTCTATATATATATATATATATATATATATATATATATACTGTATATATATATGGCAGTATCCATCTTGGCTTTGTAATCATAAACCTTTTGGCAGATTGAATGTGCGGTATTGAAAATATGTATCTATGTAATTGTATGTTTAATGGATAATTAATTTTTGAAAAGAAGAAATGTTATTTACATTTTTATTTTGTTTTTTTAAGAGGAGAATGTAATTTTCTGCCTGTTCATTACTCAACACAAACACAAAGTTCACCTTCAGAACCGCAGTGAGAAGAGTTATTTGATGCGATGCCAGTACTTCAAGTAGTTTTGTTTACTTAATTTTGTACAACAAAAAACTTGCAAACTCCAGAGCTACTTAAAACTGGTTTCAGGAATAGAACTCTTGTCCTGTAGGTTTCTCTGTCTTCTCTCTCTCGATCGCTCTATCTTTCTCTCCTCCCCCCCTGTCTCCCTCTTCCCATTTACCCTTTCTCTCTCCCCTCTCTCCCTTTCACCTATCCCACCTCCTATCCTGTTCTCTCCCTATATCTCTGCTCACTCTCCCTCCCTCCCTTTCCCCCTCCCTCCCTCTCCCTCCTTCCCTCCTTCCCTCCCTCCCTCTCCCTCCCTCCCTCTCCCTCCTTCCCTCCCTCCCTCCCCCTCCCTCCCTCCCTCCCTCCCCCTCCCTCCCTCCCTCCCTCCCTCCCTCCCTCCCTCCCTCCCTCCCTCCCTCCCTCCTCCCTCTCCCTCCCTCCCTCCCTCCCTCCCTCCCTCCTTCCCTCCCTCCCTCCCTCCCTCCCTCCCTCCCTCTCCCTCCTTCCCTCCCTCCCATGCTTCTCAGGGCAGTATTGGAACGTGTCTTTAGAAGGATCCTGGTGAACAGGAGGACAGGATGAGCGGAGCTAAGAACCCAGATGCCTGGGTGGAGCAGCCTGTACTAACCCTTAATGCTCCTCCACCTCCTCCTTCTCACAGCCCTCCAGTGTCTTAGCTACACCTTTAGAAATCAAGGGTGCTGCCTTCAAACAATCGTTAACAGGTTCAGTTGTCTTTGTGTGGAAGAACCCTTTTCTGGTTCGAGTTAAAACCATTTCCTTAAATACAGTGTTGGTAGGGTAGAAAGAGAGGGGGGGGGGTGATATGGGTTGGTGTGTGTGTGTGTGTGTGTATCCAGTTGGCTGGACACACACACAGACGGTTCTGAACTCGAGACAACCTTTTGAGATCCAGTGAGGAATGTACATGGACAGAAGTGTTGAGCGTTTGTTTTTTGTTTGCTTTGTGTGAGAATGTACAGTGTTTCTTCAGATCTATTTATGAACTATTACATAAAAAGTGACATTCACATGTTTATATTGCCTTTTTGTTTGAGCTGCAACTCACTTTCTCTTTTTATGAGTACTTCTGGGGAATCCATAGCTGGTGGCTATGAACTTGGGGGAGTGTGTGTGTGTGTTTGATACTGTTCATAGGATCCTCAACATTAGAATACTAGAAAAATTTAGTAGGAGACGATGCAATTGTAATACATGTTCCGTTGTGGAACATTTCAAGAATAATGGAACCTTTACATAATGCCAACCCTATTGTGTGTGTGTGTGTGTCTGTGTGTGTGTGTGTGTGTGTATGTGTGTGTGTGTGTGTGTGTGTGTGTGTGCGTGCGGATATTGACACTCTAAGGTTACGATAGTTGCGCGTGTGTATGCCATATCAACATCGGACACACCGGGGCGATGAACAATTTGAAATGAAGACAGCGCTATTCATTCAAAACTAACTGAAATTGATGAATGTGTCCTAAAAATGTACACTAGACATTTTAATCCCCAACAATAATGTCTCACTGGGCATGAATAAGATATTTGAATACTGAATCGTTAATTGTGTGATGGGCCACTCTGAGAGGGCGCCCCGCCTTCGGGGATGTGCTTGGAGAGACGGGTCAACTTTAGGAGGTGTTAAAGCTCATGAGAGCAGAGCCAAATGTTGACCTGTAAACCAAAAGCTCACCAACATCCACAGAACACAACGGTCATCTCAAGTCACCGACATATCTTAACCTTGGCAACAAGAAAAGCTTGGGACCGGTTTTATCGTTAAAAAACCAAACTTTTCAAACTAGGGATCTGACATACATTGGACGAACCGATTTAATGTGCGAAATGCGCTCTCCGAACGGTAGTAAATAGACTTCTGGGCAAAGACCAGTTGGCTTTGCCGTGCAACATTCGTGTCCTCGTACCGAGGTGTTCTCGTACCTGCCTGTGGCGACTTTGGACAACGTGCGTGACTTCGTCGGTGATAATGGCTGGCTGCTGCATGTCGGCGGCGGAGAAGGAGAGGGACCGAATAAACCAAGAGATTGAAAGGCAACTTCGACGGGACAAGAAGGACTCGCGCAGAGAGTTGAAACTGCTGCTGTTAGGTGAGCGAGCGTCGGTTCACCTGTGGACACACCTGCGGGCAGGTGGGAAATTAGGTGGGGAGGGAAGCCGTTAGCTCTCGCTATTTCAGTGTCCATTTCGAAAATAATATTCGGTTCACACGTTATGTGAGAATGATTTATATTCCTTCTGTATAATTTGAGTTCACTGTTAAGTGTCATTCACAAATGAGTTGGTGCCGCTTGTTTAAACTAGGCTACAGTTTTGAATAATAACCATTCTCTGGATTAAGTCCTGCTTTAGCGAGATATATAGTAATAGGTCATGAAACGGATTCGTTTCTCAATCTCTTTCACTTCAGTTAATCTTTCCTTCTTCGCGCCATTTCGGTACTCATCTATGGCGTACGCCATCTAAGGCTGGGCACATATGGCGCGCGTATGCCAAAAGTCCCCTAGTGAACGTTCCCTATGTTGTATGTTTGGTCTCTTGGCTTATCCACCACTACGACATACACTTTGACCGATTAGACAGATGCCTTAAGGGGTGCGGGGGTGCACAGCAAGATATTGATAAAGGTCCATCGGTGTTTATAAAGGAAACGGTGTTTATAAAGATAAGAACAAGTGAATGCTGTAAACTCGAACCGTACCGGCTGGCATGTCCGTTCGCACTCACAGCTTGTCTGCCCCGAGCGGCTAATGCAAACACAATGCAAATAACCTCGCCTATATTACATCAGTTTTGCCTGGACATCGCTCCTCGAAGAGACCACTAAACACAAAAGAACATGTAGACCTACACATTGGAAATATTCTCCCTTTATGACTTATTAGTAGGTTACCGACACAAATAACTTGGTTGTTGGTTATAGGTAGTGATACTAATGCATGTATTTTCGGCAAACGGGGAAGTTGTGGTGAGAAATTAGTAGTATAGGCTTTTTGTGATAGTGAATGAGGAGAGAGAAAGTGCTAAAATGTAGTCGAAAATCAAACTTGAGATTCTATGAATCTTACAGCATGTGGGTTGAATGCACGTGTGTAGAAAAATGTGTCAGGTTACGGAATAGGTTCCCAAATTAAAGTGTAATACAGACAGACCACACACATCCCTGTCATGGCATATTTAGTTTGCTTTTTATTGGCTTCGGCTGCACACTGAAACTGTTCTCTCCAAATTGTCTTGGGTTTGAATGAGCCTTAGGACAGCCCTTGATAATGACACATAACAAAATAATACATAATAAAAATAACTAATCACCGGATATTTTAATATATATATTTCAAAGTAAACCGTCAACATTAATCATTTTGTTAATCCTGCAACAAGGGCTTTCAGGGAAATGTAGCTTGCTAAAAGCAACCATGTACCCCCCCAAAAGTAACAAACAAGCAAGACAGGCTGATTCTTCAACAAGCCAATGAAGTATTTTGACCACTGAAGAGGGAGAGAGAAAGAGAGATGTTGGATTCCGCAGAGGCTGCCGGGCCCTCGGGGCTTCGTTAGAAACAGTTTGCTTGCCTGCAAACTCCCACGAGGCGGAGGAGAGCTGGCTTTGAAGGTCAAACCAGGAAGTCACCATCATCACGGTCAGGAGGCTATAGGCTTAGCTGCATCAGGTATCTCCATGACAACAATAGGTGATATCCCGATGACGTGATTTGTTTGACTTCTTATGTGAAGGTGTGTGCAGATGTGTGTGCAAGCGTGTATTCGCGTGCAGGTGTGTGTGTAGGTGTGTGTGCAGGTTTGTGTGTGTAGGTGTGTGTGCGTGCAGGTGTGTGTGTGTGTGTGAAGGTGTGTCTATATGAAGGTGTGTGCAGGAGTCAGATGGCTGAGCGGTTAGGGAATTGGGCTATTAATCAGAAGGTTGCCTGTTCGATTCCCAGCCATGCAAAATTAAGTTGTGTCAATGGGCAAGGCACTTCACCTTACTTGCCTCGGGGAATGTCCCTGTACTTACTGTAAGTCGCTTTGGATAAGAAATTACTAAATGTAAATGTCCAGGTATGTGTGTGTGTAGGTGTGTGTTTGTGTGTGTCTGTGGTAACCCTCAGCCTTGGGGTTTTATGCTAATTGGCCTGTTAGCCGACAGTCATCCAGTTAGCTGCCAGTAAACTGCCCAGCCACCCAGATAACAGAGGGTCAGTTACCCATGGCTCCAACCACACGCAGCATGAACTGCTCAGACTACACCAGAAACTAGATAGCATTAGTATTGCATGCATCACAGATGATGACTGTCTGATCTACAAGCATGTAAGAACATGTCGTAAACACACACACACATAAACACACACACACACATTTGCCTAGCAAATGTTCTGTCCTGGCGCCGTGTGTGAAGGAGATCCAGCGCAGGAGAGGAATGTGTGCAGCGGGTGTGTGTGTGTGTGATGCGTGCAGAGAGAGTGTGTGTGTGATGGCGTTGGCTGAGGGGATATAAATGTGTCTTAACAAACACGGTGCTCTAACAGTCTACAGACCATCAGGCTCTAAACACACAAGGCTGGACACACACACACACACACACACACAAACACACACACACACAAACACACACACACACACACACACACACACACACACACACACACACACAGGAAATGAAGAGACTGAGAGAGAGACAAAGTAACAGTGTAATAGTCAAAAAAGGGAAAGAAATGTGTCTGAGTGGGTCATGTGCCCCAAATTAGGAATGTCCTCTATGATTGGACAGTTCCAGTTTCACACCAGTTTTCTAGCCATCTGATTGGCCATCATGATGTGTCTTCCGTGTGAGGGTGGCTGGACATACAGATGTGAGATCTCTGTGTCACGTATTAACATCCTGAGGTTTGGAAGTCAAATGCATTCAAATGTGCTAATGCTTTTTTTTTAAATATATGTGTGTGTATTTGACTTGACAATTTACCATATCAACAAATTCACCTAAGACGCACATACACACACAAACACACATTTTTGTAGTTCTAGATGTAGTCTAGAGTAGCTGAAGCTGTACTCTGGGTAGAGTGGATCTAGACCCACCCTAACTCTCAACGAGAAGCTGTGACTGTACTCTGGGAAGAGTGGATCTAGACACAGTAGGCTTGCTTGCTACCAGGAATGAACTTCTTCTTGACTCCCTGACAGAAACATCTCTAAACAGCTAAATAGTTTACAGAAGAGAGAGACTGATATCCTGCTCAGGCTCTATTTAAACACTCCCAAAGATCTCTTTACCCCCTAGCTCTCTCTCTCTATCCCCCTTTCCTCTCTCTCTCTATCCCCCTTTCCTCTCTCACTCTATCCACCCCCTAGCTCTCTCTCTCCATCCCCTCTCTCTCACACTCTCTCAACCCTCTTGCTCCCTCTCTTTCTCACTTCCTCTCTGCTTCTCTCTCCTCTCTCTGCCTCTCTTTGCCTCTCTCTGCCTCTCTCTTCTCTCTGCCTCTCTCTCTCCATCCCCTCTCTCTCACACTCTCTCAACCCTCTTGCTCCCTCTCTTTCTCACTTCCTCTCTGCTTCTCTCTCCTCTCTCTGCCTCTCTTTGCCTCTCTCTGCCTCTCTCTTCTCTCTGCCTCTCTCTCTCCATCCCCTCTCTCTCACACTCTCTCAACCCTCTTGCTCCCTCTCTTTCTCACTTCCTCTCTGCTTCTCTCTCCTGTCTCTGCCTCTCTTTGCCTCTCTCTGCCTCTCTCTTCTCTCTGCCTCTCTCTCTCCATCCCCCTTCTCTCACACTCTCTCAACCCTCTTGCTCCCTCTCTTTCTCACTTCCTCTCTGCTTCTCTCTCCTCTCTTTGCCTCTCTCTGCCTCTCTCTTCTCTCTGCCTCTCTCTCTCCATCCCCCGTCTCTCACACTCTCTCAACCCTCTTGCTCCCTCTCTTTCTCACTTCCTCTCTGCTTCTCTCTCCTCTCTCTGCCTCTCTTTGCCTCTCTCTGCCTCTCTTCTCTCTGCCTCTCTCTCTCCATCCCCTCTCTCTCACACTCTCTCAACCCTCTTGCTCCCTCTCTTTCTCACTTCCTCTCTGCCTCTCTCTGCTTCTCTCTGCCTCTCTCTGCCTCTCTCTGCTTCTCTCTGCCTCTCTCTGGGCTTTCACTACTTCAATCTTTATCCCTCCGTTCTGCTTCTGGCTGACTGGATGTATGTGACTGACTCAGTGTGCCAAGATTTACATATCGGGTTAGAAACCCACACAGACACACACGCACTCCAATATAAACAAAGGTAAAAATGTTAACAGACAGTGCTGGGTTGGGAAGGTGTCAGTAACCACTACTTTACATTATAAACACACACACACATTACATGCTTTGTATAGTCACTCTCCCCTTCCCTCCACTCTCCCATTCCCTCTCCTCTCTGCCTTCCATTCCTCTTCTCCTTGTGTCATCCTCTCATTTCCCTCCCTCCCTCCCTCCCTCCCTCCCTCCCTCCCTCCCTCCCTCCCTCCCTCCCTCCCTCCCTCCCTCCCTCCCTCCCTCCCTCCCTCCCTCCCTCCCTCCCTCCCTCCCTCCCTCCCTCCCTCCCTCCCTCTCCTCCCCCCAGGTACGGGGGAGAGTGGGAAGAGCACCTTCATCAAGCAGATGAGGATCATCCACGGAGCGGGCTACACGGACGAGGACAAGAGAGGCTTCACCAAGCTGGTCTACCAGAACATCTTTACAGCCATGCAGGCCATGATCAGAGCCATGGAGACCCTTAACATCCCCTACTCCAGCCCCCAGAACCAGGTGCCCCTACCCTCCCTGGCCCCATCCAACTAAGAGCCTAACCACGTGTCTACTGAAACACACACTACTGTGTGTGTGTGTGTGTTTGTTTGTAAATGTGTGTATATATTGTGTGTGTGTATATAACTGGGAGAATGTCCCTGTACTTACTGTAAGTCGCACTGGATAAGAGCGTCTGCTGAATGACTTAATGTAAAATGTAAATCTAAACGTGTGTGTGTGTGTGTGCACAGAGGCATGCCGCGCTGCTCAGTGAGGTGGAGGTGGATCAGGTGGTGGAGTTGGAGCCGGGGATGGTGGAGGCGGTGAGGAGCCTGTGGGGCGACTCCGGCCTCAAGGAAGCCTACGACCGCCGCCGGGAGTACCAGCTGTCTGACTCGGCCAAATAGTGAGTACACATCACGTAACAGGCCCCGAGCTTTTCCAACCACGCCACTCTTACACGCCTACACAAGTCCAGGACTAGTCTACCGAACCCAGGAGTCTCCAACCTTGTTCCTGGAGAGATACCTTTCTGTTGGGTTTCCTCTCCAACACTAATCTAGCACCTAACTCGATTTTAATAATTTGCTAGTTGATGTGTTGAATCAGGGTAAGTTACGACTGGGGTTGGAGCAAAAAACCTACAGGCAGGTAGATCTTCAGGAGCAGGGCTGGAGAGCTTTCCCCTAACCCCACCCCCCTCACCTGTCTCTAGCTACCTGACAGAACTGGACCGCATCGCGGAGCCCTCCTACCTGCCCACCCAGCAGGACATCCTCAGGGTCAGAGTGCCCACCACCGGCATCATCGAGTACCCCTTCGACATGGACAATGTCATCTTCAGGTGAGGAGCTCTCACCTGGCTTGTCCGACTCTCACCTTGTTCGGTTGGTCAGATTAGGCCGTTCTCCGAGAAGCACCTCTCTAGATTTATCTCCAGATTTGAAGTACTTCCTGTGTGTTTCCTGGCAGGATGGTGGACGTGGGGGGTCAGAGGTCGGAGAGGAGAAAGTGGATCCACTGCTTTGAGAACGTCACCTCCATCATTTTCCTGGTGGCCCTCAGTGAATATGACCAGGTCCTGGCCGAATGTGACAACGAGGTGAGCCAATCAAAGGACCAGGATCAGGTCGAGATCTCCTCCACCCTGTCATCCTCACCCTGTCATCCTCACCCTGTCATCCTCTCACCCCCTCTGTCCCTCAGAACCGGATGGAGGAGAGCAAAGCGCTGTTTAAGACCATCATTTCCTACCCCTGGTTCCAGAAGTCCTCCGTCATTCTGTTCCTCAACAAGACAGACATCCTGGAGGAGAAGATTGTGTACTCCCACCTGGCCAACTACTTCCCCGAATACACAGGTGCGCTCCGATTGGCACAGACTCACACGCACGCACGCACGCACGCAACCTGTAAATACACGATTGTACTCACACACGCATCAGTACATGCACAAGTATGTCACATACACAGCATCTCGTTGTTTATGATCAGTGACCTATGCACGTTTTGTAAAGCTCTCTCTTGGAAGTCGCTTTGGATAAAAGGATCTGCTAAATGAATACATGTCATGTAAATCAAGACCAAGAGAGGGCACACACAACATCCACCTCCTTGTGTCTTCCAGGGCCTCGAAGCGAGCCCAAGCCGGCCAGGGAGTTCATCCTGAAGATGTACCAGGACCAGAACCCAGACAGGGAGAAGACAGTCTACTCCCACTTCACCTGCGCCACAGACACCGAGAACATCCGCTTCGTGTTCGTCGCCGTCAAGGACACCATCCTGCGACACAATCTCAGAGAGTTCAACCTGGTCTAGCGCCACAAACTGTCAGACTGTAGAGATGCAATGTCAGTAATATTCAGTCTTATTCTAATTATGTGTCTGGCCAAAGAGCTGGGTTTGGTTTAGATTAGACCTGGGCCAAATACTATTTGCAACTACTGTGAAATACATGGGGTGTACTTGATTTATTGTTCACCAAGTACATCGAAGCCAGCTGACCGGAACCAGCAAAACTTTGGGCTTGCATACATCACACCACAAAGAGTTTCCAATCCAGCATTTGACTCAGGCCTGATGATGCCCGCATGCTCCTTCCTCAAGTAGGTTCAGATTAACAACATTTCGGGCGAAAGAGAGAATTTCTGTAGAAGTTTCTGTATATTTAGGAGATTGAAGGCTTTTGTGCTTGTAAAGGCAGGAAAGCTAGTTTACATTTTGTCAGTGAAGTATAAATTTCATGTCTACATTTGTTAAAATGGACATCCCACTATTTATCAAACTAGTATAGACAGACATGGTTGAACTTTGAAGAAATGAGGGTTTTCTTAGTGAGCTTATCATTCTTTAAAGATGGTTAGAGAACACACAGATAATGTTAAACGTAGAGAGGTGTGGGTGAATACATGTAATCCCCCCCAAACTGTCAAAGCATCAGGCATTTCCTCTGTGCTGTCTGAGCCCAGCCAGTCTGGCCCCGCCCTGCGCCATGCCGTGGGAATGTGTGGTGTGGCATTTCTAACGCCCTCTGCCTGTGACCCACAGTACCTGTGAGTCAAACCTAAACCTGGGCTCCTTCTTACTGGCCTCCCGTCTGCGTGTCCGTCCTCCTGTACCATTTGAAGCACCTGAATATGACGTCTGTACATGAAGTGCCTGGTTGGTGAGACGACTAAAGGAGAGGAGAGAGTGACAGCGGTGACAGACTGACCACTATCAGGCTTTCTCTCAGTCCGTGTGAATGTGCTGCCACTGAAACATGTCTTTTTATAGCAGTAATGGAAAATATAATGTATTTATATTGCATTGAAATAAAACAAAAGTAGTTGTTGATGGAGTGCCGTGTGTTTGAAGACGACAGCGTTTTTCCTCCCCCAGACCCATTTATCACACAAACAGAAAAAGAATCATGATATTATAATCAATACAGATATTTTATTTAATTAAAAACAAGCCCAAATAAACAGACTAAAAAAACTAACTGGACAAAACTCCTCTGGCATTAACAGTAGCTGCATCCAAAACACAGGTAACCATTAGAACCAGCACATGAAATAAAAGCACGGTTTATAACAATCACATCATATATTCCTTTTCCTTCCGTGAGACAACTCTTTGTCTTAGCTGACGTTGCATTGCCGCAGTGTGAAACCATGTAAACCTGACCCAACCGGTTACATCCGATTCACCGCTCAGGAGTTGCAACCTGTAGACGGGATTAGACGCGCGTCGTAGAAAAATAACATGCTACTCTTCGCCAGCCACGGAACAGTCTGGTGTCGCAGGAGGATGTGGAAAACACGTCCAGGGTGTGGAGGATGGAAGGGGGGTGAGGGGTGGTGAGGGGTGAGGGTCACCTCCCCGGTGAACCAACCAGCCTGTGAGAGAGAGGTCAGGGTGTTCCACCACACGTTTCTGTTTAATAGCAGCCGGTAACGCGACCGACCGTCGTCAACGCAGCCAAATGTCTGTTGACCAGAACTTCACCGTGTCCTGACTGTAGCGCACCACCTCTGTCTGGGACGCAGGTCACACGGAAGGAACGTCCGTGGATACGGTTCTAATCTGACGGAGAATTTAATCTAGATTATGAAACGTAGTAGTTTGCCAGTGGCAGTGAGGACATGGCCTGGCGTTCGTCACAGCGCCAAACATGGAGGACCATGAGAGGGTACAACCAGAGGAGTGGGCATGTGACTGATGTTGGGTAAGTGCAGTCCTGGGTGTGTGTGTGTGTGTTAAGACTACAGATTTCTGCATTAGTGGAGCACATGATTACTTGTTCCCTTACAGTAAGTATAATGATACAGGCACACCCTATTCCCTTAATCCACAACACACATGCGCACACACACACACACACACAAACAGTCTATGGCAGAACTATAGTCGTTTGTACAACCAGTCACTGGTGCATTACTGGACAGCATGCAGGGGGAAAAGGCACTGACACACAGGAGCAGTATGTGTGTGTGTGTGTGTGTCTGTGTTTCTGTGTCTGTGTGTGTGTGTCTGTGTTTCTGTGTGTGTGTGTGTGTGTGTGTGTGTGTTTCTGTGTGTGTGTGTGTTTCTGTGTGTGTGTGTGTGTGTGTGTCTGTGTTTCTGTGTGTGTGTGTGTGTGTGTGTGTGTCTGTGTTTCTGTGTGTGTGTGTGTGTGTGTGTGTGTGTGTGTGTGTCAGCATTACTGTGTGTTGATCCCTTCTTGTAGTGTTCAGGCTGAGCTGTCAGTATTTGGGCAAACTCTCTCTGGCGTCCTCGAGCTTGGAAAGAACCCACTGGAAACACACACACACCCACACACCCACCCACACCCACACCCACACACACACACACACACACACACACACACACACACACACACACACACACACACACACACACACACACACACACACACACACACACACACACACACACACACACACACACATTAGAAATACACTCAGTACACTGAGCTGTGTGGTGATTGGTTAGGAGGGATCTGGGAGGAGCTTACCTTGGCAATATCAGGAGTCTTGAAGTTGATAATCTTCCCAAACTCTTTGGCATGAAACACTGATTTTACTCTCTCCTGTGAAAGAGAAACGGTCAGCAAGAGAAGGGTGTGTGTGCATGTGTGTATGTTTGTTTGTTTGTGTGTGTGTGTGTACGTGTGTGTGTACGTGTGTGTGTGTGTGTGTGTGTGTGTGTGTGTGTGTGTGTGTGTGTGTGAATGAGTGAGAGAGAGAAAGAGTGCTTGTGAAGAGACAGAGAACATGCAAATATTCTGTCTGAAAGGGGAATTTCCTTAATGCATACAAATACTGCCAGTAAGGCCCAGAAACACACCCTGATCTAGACATTGGAGTTCCAGTGCAGAGCAAATCTGTATCTGGAGCCACAGTATTTAGGAGTTACACAACATCATTCCAGTGAAGTGACATCATTCCAGTGAAGTGACATCATTCCAGTGAAGTGACATAATTCCAGTGAAGTGACATGTGTGGCACTGGAGTCAACATGACGCCCGTCAGCACTGCATCCTCCCTCACCTCCAGGGGTCAACCAGAGTCCTCTGACTCACACGCCCAAACGACCACCTTCCATAAATACTTATTTTTCAAGCTGCACCCCTGAGAAGCTAGCAATTGGATGGGGCAGGTGGGCGGCACTGTTACCGAGGAGTGAGGTTTCACCCCTTCAGCTCGGCAACACGTCTGCCCAGCTGTGCATTCAGAATCTGTGGGTTGGTCACTACGTCACTGTGTCCGTGGCAACAAGTTACGAGAGCAGAGGGAGGCGGGCTTTACCTTGGCCTCGATGCGAAGTCTCCGCCCCTCCACGATCATTGGCTCCTTGGTGAACTCGTCGAAGAGGTACTGCCACTCACACGTGAGCTGGCCGAACGTGCCCCTGGTCACGAAGAAGACCCCCCTGGAGGAGGGGAGGGGCAGGACGGGGGGGGGGGAGAGTGAGGTGGAGAGAGAGAGGGGGAAAGGATATATGGGCGGGCGGGAGAGAGGGTGAGGTGGAGAGACAGAAAGGGGGGAGGACATGGGGGGCAGGAGAGGGGGAGAGACAAGAGAGTAAAACCATCCACAGAGCCCCAGTGAAAATGTCCTAGACATGACTTCACCTGACCCTGAAGCCAAGACGCCTCCTCAATAGGAAATCTGAAGACGAGAGTCTGGGGAAATTTGTTTTTGCTAATCAAATTGGTCACCCTTAGTGCGTACCTCTTCGTGATCATCAGGAAGTCCGAGTCGTTAATCTTTGCATGGGCGAAATACCGATACCTGGCAAAGCGCCCGTTCTCAATTTTCTGAGGAAGAAAAGGGGGGAGAGGGTGAGTGAAGCGAAACACAAACGTTGGTCGTTGTTGTAAACAGACTGGTCCCGTGCAAATGTCTGCTCTGCGTCTGCCAGTGTACAGCCTGGTCAAAACCTACCGTCTGCCTGTGTACAGCCTGGTCAAAACCTACCGTCTGCCAGTGTACAGCCTGGTCAAAACCTACCGTCTGCCAGTGTACAGCCTGGTCAAAACCTACCGTCTGTTCGCAACGTCGCCTTAGAAACTATGAACGATTCACGTGATCCAATGATTAACTATAAATAATTCCCGTGACTGTCAGTCAATCTAAAACAACAACAAGTCACTAAAGTCACTAAAAACAACAACAACACAGTAATTCCAGTCTCCCCTCGTCATAGTGTCGAAGGAGGGTGGAGGAGGAGTGTGGAGCATGTGTGAGGGATGAGTGTGCTTGGGATGATGTCATGACTGTTTATGGGGTAGAGGTGCATGGGATGACGGCGTATCGGATAAAGAGGCAGGGATGAAGAGGAAGGGCAGATTGTTTTGAAAATTGAACTTTATTGAGAGAACATGCATGTCATTGACAGTGATAGTGTGGATCTCTTGAGGAATGAAGGAGACAAAAAGAACAATGAAGGAAAACTCTAATCCTATTGGCTGGATTTTAATCAGCAGACCAATCACAACAGCTGTATCTTAGTGTTCCATCCTGGTTTTGACTGTCTCCTTCTAACCACAGAGATGATGACAGAAGGGAAGGGGAGATGACAAGGGCAATATGGGTAGGAAGTACCTGTCCATGTGTATGACAGCTGGTGGTAAACGTCAGTAAAGAAATATCATATAAATATAATAATTCCAACACGCATTTACAACTGTAGTTCTGCCTTACAAACAGCCAGGTCAAACATCACTGTCGGCTAGTTATTTGTTTTACAGATAACGATCTGTTACAGAGCTGTGTAACCCCAGCAACACAACACTGGACACACACACACGCAGCCAGAAGACGACACCCAAAGCCAAAGGAGAAAGGCTAACCACTAGCTTCCTCTCTAGCCTCCTTCATCATCATCATCATCATCATGATGGGCAGTCCTACTCCACTCAGTGAAGGCCTGGCTCCTCTGCAGACAGGAGAGAGAAGACAGCAGAGCGTCAGGACGAGAGAGAAGACAGCAGAGCGTCAGGACGAGAGAGAGAAGACAGCAGAGCGTCAGGACGAGAGAGAAGACAGCAGAGCGTCAGGACGAGAGAGAGAAGACAGCAGAGCGTCAGGACGAGAGAGAAGACAGCAGAGCGTCAGGACGAGAGAGAAGACAGCAGAGCGTCAGGACGAGAGAGAAGACAGCAGAGCGTCAGGACGAGAGAGAGAAGACAGCAGAGCGTCAGGACGAAAGAGAAGACAGCAGAGCGTCAGGACGAGAGAGAAGACAGCAGAGCGTCAGGACGAGAGAGAAGACAGCAGAGCGTCAGGACGAGAGAGAGAAGACAGCAGAGCGTCAGGACGAGAGAGTAGACAGCAGAGCGTCAGGACGAGAGAGAGAAGACCGCAGAGCGTCAGGACGAGAGAGAAGACAGCAGAGCGTCAGGACGAGAGAGAAGACAGCAGAGCGTCAGGACGAGAGAGAAGACAGCAGAGCTTCAGGACGAGAGAGAAGACAGCAGAGCGTCAGGACGAGAGAGAGAAGACAGCAGAGCGTCAGGACGAGAGAGAAGACAGCAGAGCGTCAGGACGAGAGAGAAGACAGCAGAGCGTCAGGAAGAGAGAGAAGACAGCAGAGCGTCAGGACGAGAGAGAAGACAGCAGAGCGTCAGGACGAGAGAGAAGACAGCAATCAGGACAGACAGGCCCAGTGCTGGGCTCCACCCACCAGTCATCTACTGGGGTTCAACTGTGGTTCTACTGGGGTTCAACTGGGGTTCTACTGGGGTTCAACTGGGGTTCTACTGTGGTTCTACTGGGGTTCTACTGGGGTTCTACTGGGGTTCTACTGAAGCTTACAGAGTAGCTCTTTGCATGAACACAAACTCAGGATGTAATCTACCGACACACACCCAACACACCCGAGGACCACACACCACCTTTAGAGACGATCAATACACACTCACTCACACACTCACTCACAGGCACAAACATGCCCACTTCCTGTATCCAGCTCTAGCCACACCTCTCAGGGTCTACAGGCCACACCCACTAGTCCACACCAGCAGAGAGATACCTTTAACCCCGTAGGGCCCACTACAACCACACTGTAGCTCTAGGACAACAGGAGAAGACTGAGACTACCTGGTGGCTAGCTTAGCTTAGCATACTCTACGTACTGTGGTAGAAGTGCTAGCATTTGGCCAGGGGGAAAATGTCCTCCATCTGGGTCTGAAGCCAGGACTGTCAGTCCAGAGGAGGGAGGAGGGGGAGCAGAGAGAACGTCAGAACCAGACACACCACACGCTCCTTTAGAGAACCAGGGGAACCTTGACCACACACACATAGAACACACGCCTAGAACACACACCTGGAACACACACCTTGAACACACACCTAGAACACACACATCTAGAACGACCACCTCCAGGTACTGCAGCTATATGGGTGGGTGTGGAGGGAGAAAGGGAGAGAAGGTGTGTCCTCTCAGGGGTGAGGGGGAGGGGCTAGATCTGGGATCCAATCAACTCACCTGTAGCATCTGGCTGCCGATGCCCTCTATTTCCTTATATGGTCGTATGACTCCGTCTTCGTGGATGAAGCGAGGCGGGCGTAGGGACTCCACATCCTGCGACGTCTCTGCCGCCCTGGAGAAGAAAACCAACACACCTCAGAGTTACATCACAGGTCTCTGGAGACAAACACACACACACACACACACAGGCTGATGAACACACTTGAACACACATTCAGAGCAGATACACAACGAGATGAAAACACACACCTCTTGATGCCCTGGAAGGTGCTGCTGGCCATGTCTATGATGCCTCCAGTGGGGCGAGCCACGGCCCCCACCAGCCCCTTCCCTACGCCCTTAAAGAAGCCAGCTGCTCCCTCCTTCTGGGCCCCTGGGAACACACACACACACCATACACACACACACACCATACACACACACACACACACCATCAGGAACCTATAAAGCCCTCTGTCAGGCGAAGTGTGTGTGGTGTCAGTGTGTAGCCAGGCTGGCATGCAGAGCAGAGAGGAGCAGCTGTACCTTTGATGGGCTTGGTGACGATCCCTGTGATCCCACTGACAAAGCCCTGCCACACACAACACACTCAGATTCAGTCAACTGACTCAGATTCAACAGACTCAGTCAACAGACTCAGTCAACAGACTCAGTCAACAGACTCAGTCAACAGACTCAGTCAACAGACTCAGTCAGCAGACTCAGTCAACAGACTCAGTCAACAGACTCAGTCAACAGACTCAGTCAACTTCAGTCAGATTCATTCCTTACAAACAGATACTGCTTCAGCACTCCTGGGCAGAATCTCCATCAAGCTAAGGTTCTAATTAATACATTTAACTGGACTGGTTAAAGTGGTTTGATGAGACTGGTTGACAGGACTGGTTAAACCGGTCCAAGAGGCTGGTTCCAGTGGTCTAAGAGGCTGGTTCCAGTGGTCTAAGAGGCTGGTTCCAATGGTCTAACAGGCTGGTTCCAGTGGTCTAACAGGCTGGTTCCAGTGGTCTAAGAGGCTGGTTCCAGTGGTCTAAGAGGCTGGTTCCAGTGGTCTAAGAGGCTGGTTCCAGTGGTCTAAGAGGCTGGTTCCAGTGGTCTAAGAGGCTGGTTCCAGTGGTCTAAGAGGCTGGTTCCAGTGGTCTAAGAGGCTGGTTCCAGTGGTCTAAGAGGCTGGTTCCAGTGGTCTAAGAGGCTGGTGGACTCACAGAGACCAGCCCCTTGCCCCCCCGGGTCAGGCCCTCTCTCAGGCCGCTGGGCTGCTTGTTCATGGTCTCTCGTCTCTTCTGCTGGTACTCCTCATCCATCGTGATGGCAGCCACGCCCTTCGCCATGGCGCCCGTGATCCTGGAGGCGGCACCCGCTATGCCCCCTGGGAGACGGGATGGAGGGGGGAGGAGGAGGGGAGAGAGAGAGAGAGGATTGAGGAGGAGGATGAGTGAGTGAACAGAATGGGTTATGGGAGGAGGGCAGAGAGTGAGCAAGTGACTCAGAGGAAGACAGAGAAAAGAAAGAGAGGAAGAGAGAGAAAGAGAGAAAGAAAGAGAGAGAGAGATGGGGGGGGTTTCCTTACCAACAGCCCCTCCAACCAGCGCCTTCACTCCGAGGGCCATTCCTTCCACAAACTCCTCTGGCCCCTGGATAGCTCCCTGGGAAACCCCAACTCACAGGTTACTAACACACCCAGATCCACACAGGTTACTAACACAACCACACAGGTTACTTACACACCCAGATCCACACAGGTTACTAACACAACCACACAGGTTACTAACACACCCAGATCCACACAGGTTACTAACACACCCAGATCCACACAGATCCTCATCCGACCTCAACCACACAACTACACCAGACGTGTGCTGTCTAGGGCAGGTGGAGGGCAGGGGGTGTGGGCGGGGCAAGGGGCGGGGCCAGCCTACCTGGTAGGGCTCGTAGAAGAAGGCCTCCACGCCCTCGGACAGCCCCCTGATCAGGCCGAAGGGGTTCCCCAGGACGTCCAGCCCCAGCACCAGCACGTACATCTGCTTGATGGCCTGGAGACACACACAGACAGACACACACAGACAGACACACAGATATGAGACGTGCTGAGTCAGAAGCCATGTGTTTAACATCCTGTGATGCTGAAGTCTGAGGCAGGTCAAAAGCCCTCGACCCCAGAGGAGCGTGTATGAGAGTGTGTATCCAGACGGCTGGCAGCGCTACAGGGGAGGTGACCTTTGACGAGGTCAGGAACACCAGCCCGTAACCCCAGGAGAGGTACCTGTTTGGAGTAGTGTCTGATGACCTCCCACTGCAGCTGCTGGCTGGTGCGGAACTGGAAGGTCAACTCAAAGAAGGCCAGTCTGGGAGGAACAGGAAGTTAGGAACAGGAAGTCAAGAGACCTCAATGTACTGTATGTGTGTGTGTGTGTGTGTGTGTGTGTGAGAGTGCATATCTGTTGTTGTTTATGTGTGTGTGTGTGTCTGTTAGAGTGCATATCTGTTGTTGTTTATGTGTGTGTGTGTGTGTGAGAGTGCATATCTGTTGTTGTATATGTGTGTGTGTGTGTGTGTGAGAGTGCATATCTGTTGTTGTTTATGTGTGTGTGTGTGTGCCTACTTGAAGACCACATCCTGGACATCTGTGAGCGTGGCTCCGATGCTCTTCAGCAGCAGGTTGAGAGACTGGACCGGGATGACCTCCTTCTCTCTCTTCTCCCTGTTCCCATCCTCCCCTCCAGAACTCAGAGAGAAGCTTAGGTGCAGCTGCAACACACACACACACACACATTACTGTCATTCCTATACAAAAATGCTATGACACACACACACACACATACGGAGCAGACCTTGATGGGTGAGATGTGGAAGTACTCGTAGAGGCTGATGGGGGAGGTGTCAGTCGCAGACACGTGGTTCAGCTCTGTCTTCAGGTACTCTGTATCCTTCTCAAACAGCTCAACCTAACACACACACACACACACACACACACACACGGGATCAGGACTCTTAAGTATCCAGGATACTGGGTTTATACTGGTGAGATATGGTGAGTCATAACTTGATACACAGAGAGAGGGAGAGAGGGTCAGAGGGAGAGAGAGAGGGAGGGAGGGAGAGAGGGAGAGAGAGAGAGAGAGAGAGAGAGGGAGGGTCAGAGGGAGAGAGGGAGAGAGAGAGAGGGAGAGAGGGAGAGAGAGAGAGAGAGAGAGAGAGAGAGAGAGAGAGAGAGAGAGAGAGGGAGGGAGGGAGGGAGGGAGGGAGGGAGGGAGGGAGGGAGGGAGAGAGAGAGAGAGAGAGAGAGAGAGAGAGAGAGAGAGAGAGAGAGGGAGGGAGGGAGGGAGGGAGGGAGGGAGGGAGGGAGGGAGGGAGGGAGGGAGGGAGGGAGAGGGAGAGAGAGGGAGAGAGAGGGAGAGAGAGAGAGAGGGTCAGAGGGAGAGAGAGAGGGAGGGAGAGAGAGAGGGAGAGAGGGAGGGAAAGAGGGAGAGTTAAACGTCACCTCCTGCTCTGATGTCATCACGCTGGCGTTCTCTGGGGTGAAGAGATCCCAGATGGCGTACAGGAAGCCCAGGTCCAGTTTCAGGTCCATCTCCTGGATCAGAACCTTGAAATACCTGGAGAGAGGAGGGGGAGTTAAGAGGATGAGAGAGGGGGGTGTGGGGGGGAGGGGGGGAGTGAGAGAGTGAGAAAGTTAGAACAGAAAAAGAGAGAGAGAGAAAGAGAGACAGTGGGTGAGAGAGAAGGGGTAGTGAGGGGTAATGAAAGAGAGGGTAATGGGGTAGAGAGACATTGACTGTGAAGGCTGTGTAACTGACTTGATGCGTGAGATGTCGGAGTGTCCGGCAGCCCTGGTAATGATGCTGATGTCAGTCAGCGGTTTGGGCTCTGGAGACGAGACAGAAACACATCACTCATCCATACCTGTTACAACACCCGTCCATACCTGTTACATCACTCATCCATACCTGTTACATCACTCATCCATACCTGTTACATCACTCATCCATACCTGTTACATCACTCATCCATACCCGTTACATCACTCATCCATACCTGTTACATCACTCATCCATACCTGTTACATCACTCATCCATACCCGTTACATCACTCATCCATACCTGTTACATCACTCATCCATACCTGTTACATCACTCATCCATACCTGTTACATCACTCATCCATACCCGTTACATCACTCATCCATACCCGTTACATCACTCATCCCACACAAGCCCTTATCCATCACACCCCTCTAGGCAGGGTCGTCACCTGCAGCCAGGGACTGACCTGAGTCCATGGTGACAGACTTGGGCAGTTTGACCGGGTAGAACACATAGGGGAAGATGGCTCCTGGCAGCTGATTCTGGATCTGTGGAACAGCAACACCATGAGCACATCTGCATATAGGAGCTGCACTGTTGGAGGGGAGGGGGGTTCTGATCGAGATGGGAAAGGTCTAGGGTTCTAGAGTTTAGTGAAGGGGTTCTGACCTGTATGTGGCAGGGTTAGGGTTACCTGTATGTGGCAGGGTTAGGGTGTAATGAGAGGGATAGGGTTACCTGTCTGTGGCAGGGTTATGGTGTAATGAGAGGGTTAGGGTTACCTGTATGTGGCAGGGTTAGGGTTACCTGTATGTGGCAGGGTTATGGTGTAATGAGAGGGTTAGGGTTACCTGTATGTGGCAGGGTTAGGGTTACCTGTATGTGGCAGGGTTATGGTGTAATGAGAGGGTTAGGGTTACCTGTATGTGGCAGGGTTAGGGTTACCTGTATGTGGCAGGGTTAGGGTTACCTGTATGTGGCAGGGTTAGGGTTACCTGTATGTGGCAGGGTTAGGGTTACCTGTATGTGGCAGGGTTAGGGTTACCTGTATGTGGCAGGGTTATGGTGTAATGAGAGGGTTATGGTTACCTGTTTGTTGCAGGGTTATGGTGTAATGAGAGGGTTATGGTTACCTGTATGTGGCAGGGTTATGGTGTAATGAGAGGGTTAGGGTTACCTGTATGCGGTTGATCTGGACGCGGTAGGCGCTCTGGTGGGCCGACACGCTGTACTCCACCTTGACGCCCGGCAGGTAGTTCCTCCTGAGCGGGGAGTCATACGGCTGCAGCATCCTCATGTCCAGCCCGTTAGGGGTCAGGGACACCTGGGGGCACACACAGGTCAGAGGTCGCCAGGGGTCGCGTGGGTCATAGTCTTTGAACTAAAACAACCACAAGACTGAAGCTACTGATGAACAAACTTGTTATTGTTTCAAGTGAACACTCTGGGCTATATGTGGCCTAAACGTGATTGACTGAGGACATATTTCAACGTCTAAAACTTGCGTGCTACGGGTTCCAGAGGTTTCTTATTTAAGAAAGGAGCAGGACGTTGACCCCTGACCTGGAAGTTGTTGTCCAGGTCCTGTATCAGGTTGTCCACAGGTCCGCTGTCTACGTACTCCTTGAACAGTTTCTCCAGCATCTCGGTGTCCTTCACGTTCAGGGGTTTCCAGCGAGACTTCTTCTTGGGTTTGCACTCCCACACCACGTCAGAGCTGAACACAAAAGACAACTTTGTCAGGAGTCAGGAGTCAGGTGGCTGAGCGGTTAAGGAATCGGGCTAGTATTCTGAAGGTTTCCGGTTCTATTCCAGCCGTGCCAAATGATGTTGTGTCCTCGGGCAAGGCACTTCACCCTACTTGCCTCGGGGGAATGTCCTTGTACTTACTGTAAGTCGCTCTGGATAAGAACGTATGCTAAATGATTAAATGTAAATGTAATGTGTGTGTGTGTGTACGTGCATGTGTGTGTATGCAGGTATTTGAGTGTGTGTGGTATCTGTGTGAGTGCGTGTGTGTGTACATGCGTGTGTGTGTGGTATCTGTGTGTGTGTGTGGTATATGTGTGGGTGTGGTATCTGTGTGTGTACCTGGTGATGCCAATGAAAGACACTTCCTGGCTACTGCTGTTGTTGACCAGGGACACGCCCACATTCTGGAGGGAGAGGATGATTTCCTGCGCGGCCAGCTCGGCCTTCTCGCTCTCACACAGCTGCCTGTAGACCCGGCGCTCCTGGGTGAACAGCGCCACCCTCTGGAGGCCCTCATAGAAGGAGATGAAGAAGAGCTTGCCCTCTTTGTTCACGTCCACACGCTGGTCCTACGAGAACACGGGTTTCATGGAGATGTTTACATTTCGGAGCGCGCTGGATCAGGTGTTGGATGAATGCAATGGAAAGACAAGGTGTCTGACAGACTGTACATACAGTACTGTAAAATAGTTCTGAAAATAAAAATATCATTATCCCACAGTTAATTATGATTCTCTCTCTCTCTTTCTCCTCTTCCTCCAGTAGTCTCTCCTCCCCTCCTCTCACCTCTCTCCTGGTGTCCTTCCTCCCCTCCTCTCACCTCTCCTGGTGTCTCTCCTCCCCTCCTCTCACCTCTCCTGGTGTCCCTCCTCCCACCTCTCTCCTGGTGTCCCTCCTCCCCTCCCCTCATCTCTCTCCAGGTGTCCCTCCTCCCCCCTCTCTACTGGTGTCTCTCCTCCCACCTCTCTCCTGGTGTCCCTCCTCCCCTCCTCCCACCTCTCTCCTGGTGTCCCTCCTCCCCTCCCCTCATGTCTCTCCTGGTGTCCCTCCTCCCCTCCTCCCACCTCTCTCCTGGTGTCCCTCCTCCCACCTCTCTCCTGGTGTCTCTCCTCCCACCTCTCTCCTGGTGTCCCTCCTCCCACCTCTCTCCTGGTGTCCCTCCTCTCCTCCCCTCACCTCCTCACTCTTCAGCTCTCCGCTGTAGGGGCCGCAGGTCCACTTGAGCTGCCTGGAGCCTGTGGGCTCTGCCCAGGTGTAGTACACAGCCCTGCCTGGCTCCAGCGAGTCTCTCTCCTTCTGGGAGCTGGGACACACACACACACACATATACATACAGTTAGAACATGTAATCAATTAAAACTAGTAACAAGATAGGTGAGGGTTGAAAACCATTTAGTTATGGTCAAGAAGTGGCAGCACCCTGGAAACAGCCAAGCCATCACACACACACACACACACACACACACACGGTTGCTAAAGTAACCAAGTACACCCCATCGGAGTCATAAGAGCCACAAGAAGTCTTGGATTAGATCAACAAGATGGCAGTCTGACAGTAGTCTGATGTCACTATTGCAGCGAAAAGTTTGAAAAATTGACGTTAAAAGTTTTACAATCCAGTATCCTGCAAAACACAACAATGATAATCTTAGTCAATATTTTGTTAAAGAAGAGATTAACAAAGGAGAAAAAGAGCAGATATCCCAGGAGTCCCATTCAATCACCAGCAGCCAGAACTACAAAGGACTACAACCAGGAAGCAGGAAGTGAACCTTGAAATAAAGAAGGTCAAAGGGTAAATGTCACTGTAACAGGAAGGTAAAAAGAACCACAAATGTGAACACGTCGCATTCAAATACAGGAAGCGGAGGTCCTATACCAGTGGCTGGATCACATTTAAACAGCCAATCAGCAACAGCCAAATCTACAACTAGGAAGTAAAAAAGGAATCTCGAGTTTGGCACTACTGTGCTCAGTCAAACCCAGGACTAGGGCCAGGTCTGGGTCTAGGTCCAGGCCTGGGTCTATCTCAACCTGACCTGGTCTCGTCCTCCTGCTCAGAGAAGGAAAGGTCCAGAAGATCGCTGGCCACCCACACTGAAGAGTCTCTCCTGCCGCTAGCCCCACAAACACAAACAAACAACATCAACAACCACGCTCCGTCAACAACAACTGAACAAACAGGAAGTGCACCTCAGACACAAACATCTGTTGAAAGATGAGAGACATGAATATGTGGACAAAACAAACATGACATTTATACACTATATAATACAACCACTGTACTATATAAACACTCTATAAACCCTGACTAGATATGCCTCCCACAGAGGGAGAGTGGAGGAGGGATCCCGACCCCTGACCCCTGACTCCTGACCCCCCTCACCTCTGGTAGAAGTCCAGCATCATGTCCTTGGTGTGGTTGATGATGAGGAAGGGCGCGGCTCCGTCATGGTAGTCAGAGAAACGGATCACTGCCGAGTGTTCCGTGAGGTTCACGTCCACGATGATTCCGCCCAGCTGGACCGTACAAAAACATGGCAGGGATTTTGTCTATGTGTGTGTGTCTGTGTGTGTACAGTGTGTACAGTGTGTACAGTGTGTCACTCACAGTGTTGTCCAGGTGCAGAAGCAGGCAGTTTTCGGGCCGGGTGAAGTCGATGGTTTGGGGGGCCGACTGAGAGCCTTCTACCTTCACCTTCAGCTTCTTGGCGTGTTTCTCTGGCCAGAACGGGATGGCAAACTGGAGAGAGCAAGGGAGAGAGAGAGCAAGAGAGAGAGAGAGAGAGAGAGAGAGAGAGAGAGAGAGAGAGAGCAAGATAGAGAGAGAAAGAGAGAGAAAGAGAGAAAAGGAGAGAGATAGTGAGGGAGAAGAAGAGAGGTAACAGAGAAGGGTGTAGAAGGAGAGAGCTGAGCATCAAAATCAGCTCCATTATCAACATCTTGTGAGTCACGTCTACCTCCAGGGTTCACGTCCCAGCCCCCCAGGGATCTGACCTGTTCCGGCTTGGCCTCTGTCCAGTTCTCCTGGCCCTCCTCGCTGACCAGGATGGTGAGCTTGGTTCTGTTCACCAGCATGTAGAACGGCACGAAGGTCACGAGGCGGGTCAAACTGAAGCTGCTCGCATCGATCTTCACGCCCACCTGGAAAACAGGCCAATCACAGTTACCCTCGGTGACGCTGCGTCTTTAACGAGCCAATCACATTATCGGACTGATTGAGGGACATCATTTGATGTGGTTTCTGGCTGAGCAGAGACTAGTTCTACTCCTCACCCTCTGAGAGATACTCACCAAGTAGTCTTTCACCCCGCCCTTGCACTTCACGTCGCCATAGCTACCGACAGTATCCAAGGAGAAGTCATCCGACAGTTCACTGTCTGAGATCATCAGACGCACCTGGCATGACGGAGAGAGAGAGAGAGACAGAGAGAGAGAGAGAGAGAGATAGAACGAAAGAAGGAAAGTGAAAGAGCAAGAGAGTGGTAAGAGAGAGAGAGGTTAGGGTTATAGTCGCAGGGCAAGCAGATGTGACACTCCACCTATGAAGAGTTCAGACACTGAGGAAGGTACAACGTCCGTTTCCCATAATCTTCCAGACTGAGGCTCCGCCCAGTTGGCCTACCTTGTTGTTCTGCAGGAAGTTGTGCGGCTTGAAGGAGAACAGCAGAGGCATGTCATAGTCCAGCGGGTGTTTGCGGTGGATGTCGTCAGCCTTGTACTGCAGCAGCCTGCCCGTCTTGTTCAGCATCCAATAAGGAGAGTGGATGGCGACCACCGCCTGGCCGGCCTCGTACGTGACGTGAACCGCAATGTCAAGCTCCGCCCTCTTCCTGTCCTCCCCCTGGACGTCCGGCTCAGAGTGATACTCCTCCACGTGTAGCGAGCGGAACACAAGGAAGGTGATCTCTTCCTGGTTGCTGCGGAGATTGTACTCGGCCGACCAATCCTGGGAGAGGTAATCCAGGAGGCGGAGCTCCAGGCTGGACTGGTTGATGACGGCCGTGTGGAGCTGGGCGGAGTGGCCCTCGCTCAGGGTGGAGGCGGAGTCTCCGCTGTCCTGTTGGCCAATCAACGGAGAGATAGGTTAGTGCACCTGTCGTCTGTAGGTGATGGGGTTAGTGCACCTGTCGTCTGTAGGTGATGGGGTTAGTGCACCTGTCGTCTGTAGGTGATGGGGTTAGTGCACCTGTCGTCTGTAGGTGATGGGGTTAGTGCACCTGTCGTCTGTAGGTGATGGGGTTAGTGCACCTGTCGTCTGTAGGTGATGGGGTTAGTGCACCTGTCGTCTGTAGGTGATGGGGTTAGTGCACCTGTCGTCTGTAGGTGATGGGGTTAGTGCACCTGTCGTCTGTAGGTGATGGGGTTAGTGCACCTGTCGTCTGTAGGTGATGGGGTTAGTGCACCTGTCGTCTGTAGGTGATGGGGTTAGTGTACCTGTAGTCTGTAGGTGATGGGGTTAGTCTACCTGTAGTCTGTAGGTGATGGGGTTAGTGTACCTGTAGTCTGTAGGTGATGGAGTTAGTCTACCTGTAGTCTGTAGGTGATGGGGTTAGTGTACCTGTAGTCTGTAGGTGATGGAGTTAGTCTACCTGTAGTCTGTAGGTGATGGGGTTAGTGTACCTGTAGTCTGTAGGTGATGGAGTTAGTCTACCTGTAGTCTGTAGGTGATGGGGTTAGTGTACCTGTAGTCTGTAGGTGATGGAGTTAGTCTACCTGTAGTCTGTAGGTGATGGAGTTAGTGTACCTGTAGTCTGTAGGTGATGGAGTTAGTCTACCTGTAGTCTGTAGGTGATGGGGTTAGTGTACCTGTAGTCTGTAGGTGATGGGGTTAGTGTACCTGTAGTCTGTAGGTGATGGAGTTAGTCTACCTGTAGTCTGTAGGTGATGGGGTTAGTGTACCTGTAGTCTGTAGGTGATGGAGTTAGTCTACCTGTAGTCTGTAGGTGATGGGGTTAGTGTACCTGTAGTCTGTAGGTGATGGAGTTAGTCTACCTGTCGTCTGTAGGTGATGGGGTTAGTGTACCTGTAGTCTGTAGGTGATGGGGTAGGGCAGCAGGTTGCGCAGCAGGAAGGAGGGCCACAGGTGCAGGACGTAAGGTTGGTCGAAGTGCTCCCCGGCTCCGCCCGTGTGCGACGACGTCACGGCGTCCTTCAGCGGCACGATGTTGACCATGAGCACGCCGGAGCTGTCGGCGTGGCGACGGCAGGTCTGCTGCACGCGCACGCCGGGCTGCAGGATCACGTCGTCATAGCTGAAGCCCTCTGAGCTGTCGTACTGCTCGTCGCCCTCGGTTACGGGCTGCAGGCTCAGCTCAGACCTGCAGCGGGCAGCAGACGCACGTTAGGGTTGGCTGTGTTTGTGTGTGTATGTGTGTGTGTGTAAGTGTGTGTGTGTGTGTGTGTGTGTTCTGACCTGTATGAGTCCAGCGGGACACAGAACTCCTCAGTGGGCTTAGCGATGCCGAGGCAAGTAGAGCCCTCCAGCACTCTGAAGGGGATGGAGAAGTGGTTGATGATCTAGGGGGAGAGAGAGATAGAGAGATAGGGGGAGAGAGAGATATAGAGAGATAGGGAGAGAGAGAGAGAGAGAAAGAGAGAGAGAGATAGGGGGAGAGAGAGAGATAGAGATAGGGAGAGAAAGAGAGAGAGAGAAAGAGATAGGGAGAGAGAGAGAGAGATAGAGAGATAGGGGGAGAGAGAGAGAGAGAGAGAGAGAGATAGGGAGAGAGAGAGAGAGATAGGGAGAGAGAGAGAGAGATAGAGAGATAGGGGGAGAGAGAGAGATAGAGAGAGAGAGAGAGAGAGAGAGAGAGAGAGAGAGAGAGAGAAAAAGAGAGAGAGAGAGACAGAGAGAGAGAGAGAGAGAGAGAGAGAGAGAGAGAGAGAGAAAGAGAGAGAGAGAGAGAGAGAGAGGGAGACATGTCATATGTGTCTGTCAACAGACAGAATCTGAGGGCAAATCATTTGAAAGCTGATACACACACACACACTCACCTACACATGCACACACACCCTCAACTACACACACACACACCCTCACCCACACACACACACACCCTCACCTGGAACGGCGAGCGGATCTTGATGTACTTGCTGCCCTCCACAGAGTAGATCTGACACACCAGGAAGCGTGTCACTCCCGACTCACTGTGCATGACGCTGTACATGCCCTTCCCCACCTTGATAAGAGGGATCACTCCTGCAGAGGTGTGGCCCACTGGAGCTGGGGGGAGGGGAGGGAGGGAGGGAGGGAGGAGGGGAGGGAGGGAGGGAGGGAGGAGGGGAGGGAGGGAGCGAGGGGAGGGGAGGGGAGGGGAGGGGAGGGGAGGGGAGGGGAGGGAGGGAGGGAGGGAGGGAGGGAGGGAGGGAGGGAGGGAGGGAGGGAGGGAGGGAGGGAGGGAGGGAGGGAGGGAGGGAGGGAGGGAGGGAGGGAGGGAGGGAGGGAGGGAGGGAGGGGAGGAGGGGAGGAGGGGAGGCTGGTTAGCATACAGTTGAGCTACGTAGTGCTTAATTGATGAACACTGGCCTATGGTAGTGGTAGCAGTGTTCAGGTCTTACTGGGCTGGATGAAGTAGTCCTTGGCGCTGAGGGAGGTCATGGCAGAGAACTGGTCGGTGTGTGTGGTGGTGTGGAGGTAGTCCATGTCTAGACTGTCTCCGTCCTGCAGCTCCACCCGGCGCTCCTCCGCCCGGCGACCCTCCGCCTGGCGACCCAGCGGGCTGAACATGTGACTGTGCAGCACGGACACGGCCACGCCCAGACGGTTCTGCACGATGAACGGAGCCTCGTCCTTCTGGAAGCACTCTGCCGTCTGCTTGGCCGCCTCCGCAAACGCCTGGCCGGGGCATGCCATAAGCACACATTAGATACACACCCATCAGACACACACCCATCAGATACACACACACACACCCATCAGATCCACACACACATCAGACACACACACACACTCTCTCTCTCTCTCTCTCTCCACCCACCGTGCCGAGGTTACTGAGCATGCTCAGTCCGCACTTGGAGAGGGTGATGTTGAGCTGGTCCTTGCTGCTGATGTGGATGACGGTCTTGTAGTCCGGCACGCTGCAATCCACCTCGTCTGACAGGCCTGGGTACTGAGACGACTTCTTCTTCATCTGGGAACACACACGTATGGTAGAGAGAGAGAGAGAGACACATAGAGAGAGACACAGAGAGAGAGAAAGAGAGAGAAAGACAGAGAGACAGAGAGAGAGAGAGACAGAGAGAGACAGAGACACAGAGAGACAGAGAGAGAGAGAGAGAGAGAGAGAGACTTGTTTGTGAGACAGTTTGTGAGACAGATAGTACAGATGTGTGTGTGAGCCAGAGAGAGAGTATACATGTGTGTGTGTGTGTGAGACAGAGACAGGTGTGTGTGTGTGGACCTTCAGTCCCAGGGTCCACGGTCTGAATCCGTCTTTGTTGTCGTCCTCTAAGGGTTCCAGTAAAGGCTCCCACACCCCCAGCACCTCATTGTAGTAGTGAACCTAAACATGACACAACACACTGCACTCACACACTAGATAGAGCTGACTGTGAGGGGTGATAGTGTAGTGTGTGTGTGTGTGTGTGTGTGTGTGTACCTCCAGGTTGAGCTGGCTGTGCAGGTTGATGAGGGTGGTCCAGTCCTTGACGTCTCCATGGAAGGAGGACTTGGCCAGCAGCATGGGCACGGTGCGGTGCCCCACCCCTGCCTCAAGGGTCAGGCAGATAGAGCTGATGTTCACCTGCGGGGACCGACCGAGAGTCTAATCAAACGCACCTAACTGGATTCCTGGTTAAACTCATATGGGACCCATCCCATGTTGTTCCAACAAGGGTCCACTTGATTTGTGTGTGTTGAGGTGCAGACCTGCAGGGACTCCCCCTGGGGGACGAGGGGGGCCAGGGAATGGGCGTCCTCCTGACACTGATCCTCCAGGAACCAGAGGTTCATCTCCTTCCAGCCCTGCTGCTCCCACAGCGCCGGGGCAGCGGGGCTGTCATCCTCCTGGGGGGTCTCAGCGGCGGGGGTGAGGACCGACTGGATGGTGATCACCGTGTTGATGATGATGGGGGACACCTGAGGGGAGGGGGAGGGGGGGGTTATGTGTATAGATCATTATTATATGATAGGATGGCTTGGTATGATGATGGTATATGAAGTACTGTACATGATAGCAAGTACATGACATGTCATTCTGTGTTTTACACTTTCCACTACGCTACCCTTCTCTTCAGACTGTGTTTGACTGCTTCGTATGTGTGTAATGCTCCAGGTGCGGGGGTGTTCAGAGCTGTGAGCAGCTCCTCTGGACAGCAGGGGGCGCCAGCTACCTTGAGGGTGAGGGCCTGGATGGAGACGTCCATGGACTGAGGGGAGCCGGTGGGCTGGGAGCTCCTGAAGAACACCTGACAGGGCAGCAGCACCGTGGTCATGTTGTTCTTCCTCTTCTCCCTCAGGAAGGGGCAGGCCACCACCTGGAGCACACACACACACACACACACACACACACATACATATATATATGTATAAACACACACACACATAAACACACACACGTAAGCACACACACACACCTTCAGGTCTTTGATGCTGGCGGTCATCAGCTGGCCGCCGGGGTCGCTCCTCATCACCAGCTCGCACTCGGTCGTCATGACGAGGGCGGGGGCGTCGGCACGCGTGAGGTCGGCCACGAACACGATCTCAGGGTTCTTCACCTGAACGTTGATGTCCATCTTGGACACCACGGGAGGAGAGGACACTGAGGAGGAGGAGATGAAGACATCAGCACTGCGTAATAAACTACACAGAATCGATCCCCTTCCTTTCATTGATGACCCCCTCCTCCCCTCTCCCTCTCCCTCTCCCTCTCCCTCTCCCTCTCCCTCTCCCTCTCCCCTCCCCTCCCCTCCCCTCCCCTCCCCTCCCCTCCCCTCCCCTCTCCTCTCCTCTCCTCTCCTCTCCCCTCCTCCCCCCTCCCCCCCCTCTCCTCTCCCTCCCCACCTCTCCCTCCCCTCACCCCTCCCCCCTCCTCCCTCACCAGGCTCCTTCCCAGCGTTGTTGTTGCTGTTCTTGGTGCTGCTGGTTCTGGGCGTGACGGCGGGCCCAGAGAAGCCCTGCTGGCTGGCCTTGAGGAAGATGTCTGCCACGGTGAGCAGGAAGTCCATGCTGGCACACAGGTACACGTCCTGCACCAGCGTGTCCAGGGTGGTGCCGTCCCGGCCCGCCCGGTAGCTCACCTCCACCATCATGTTCTGCTCCGCCCCCGGGCGCATCGCCATCATCCTGGACAGGAAGGGGAGGGGTTATATGGCTCTTGTGAACAGGAAATTGAGGAGTTTTAGGGAACTCTTGTGAATGGGAAGGGGAGGGGCTCTTGTGAACAGAAAGGGGAGGATTTGGGGGGGCTTTTGGGACTCAGATTAGAGCCAGTTTTCCAGTCCTTGGTGCAGTACAGATTAACAGTATTTTACAGAACAATGTTTTACCAAAGTTGAGTCGGTGTGTGTGTGTGTGTGAGTGTGTGTGAGTACCTGGGGGTGACCATCTTGATCCTGGGCCTCTTGTCGTCCAGCAGACAGTTAGTGAGCTTGACGAAGGCCTTCATGGAGCCGTCAGACAGCATGTCCACCAAGGTGGAGATGCTTCCCAAGGTGAACTCGGCCAGCTTCAGCTGCTCATGTCTCGAGTCCAGCACCTGCACCTGCACACACACACACACACACACACATCGTACAGAATACACACGTGAGCAGGTACGACCACGCAGCACAAACACACACACGCAATAATGTCAGACATCAGAGTGTGATAGATGTCTGAATAACATAGTGTTCTAGTGTGTGTGTGTGGAGTACCTCGTTCCCATTAGGAGTGTAGAGCACCAGGGTCAGGGAGTCGAACTTGAAGTCCAGTTTGAGAGTGCTCTTCAGCTTGCTGGTCTTCTGGTGCTCCACCAAAGCTGCTGTCACCACCGTGGTGCCTGCAGGCCACACAGGAGCACACCTGCTCACACACCTGCTCACACACCTGGACACACACACCTGGTACTGCAGTCTACTCACCTGGACACACACCTGGTACTGCAGTCTACTCACCTGGACACACACCTGGTACTGCAGTCTACTCACCTGGACACACACCTGGTACTGCAGTCCACTCACCTGGTCACACACCTGGACACACACACTTGGTACTGCAGTATACTCACCTGGTCACACACCTGCTCACACACCTGCTTACACACCTGGTCACACACAAACACCCACAGATAACCATTCCCACCCCCAGACACCCCCCCTGACACCCCCCCAGTCTGTCCTCACCGCTGCTGGGGGCGTTGGCCCCAGAGCCCTGGGAGCCCCTGATGGAGGTGGTGTCGGAGCGGTCGGCCGGGGGGGGCAGGCGAGGGGGAGGGGGGGGCACGGCGTCCGACGTCTCTGCCAGGTTCTCACTCAGAGTCCTCAGCACCACCGTCAAGTCGTCCTGGCTCAGGATCAGCTGCACACACACACACACACGTGTTAACACACACACACACACGTTTACACGGGTGTTACCACACACATGTTTACACGGGTGTTACCACACAGCCCTGAGACTCACGTTCATGGGTTTGAGGTGAGCCTTGATCTCGATGTCTGGGATGAGGTGGTACCAGGAGGACGCCAGGTTCCTCTTGATGGAGAGGTCAAGGTTCACCGGCTTCAGCAGCTGGATCTCCCCCTGGAACACCCCGCGCTCAAACGTGGTCCTGGACACACACACACACGATAGAGTTGGGGCAAAACCTTCATATGCACCTTGGCTTGGTGTAAACATATAGGAATGTATATTTACATTTACATTTAGTCATTTAGCAGACGCTCTTATCCAGAGCGACTTACAGTAAGTACAGGGATATTCCCCCCGAGGCAAGTAGGGTGAGGTGCCTTGCCCAAGGACACAACGTCAGTTGGCACGGCGGGGAATTGATCCGGCAACCTTCTGATTACTAGCCCGACTCCCTCACCGCTCAGCCATCTGACTCCCTAATTGGTATATGACCAATGACCCCATCTCCCCCTAGCGACATGTCGCCCTAGCAACACTTGGTCCAATCCTACAGCCCTCCGGTCTTCCCAGGCTCCCAGCATGCACCTGTACAGCTTGAGGTCACTCAGCGCCACCATCAGGGTGTCCACCACGGGAGGGATGGTCCCGTGCTTGCGTTCGTCCACGGTGGTGAAGCGGTTCTTGGCGGTGACCATGCCCAGGTCGGCCACGATGACGTTGGGGGAGGAGGAGGACTGGGGGAGGAACACCACGGGGGCTTTGAAGTCCACGCTCAGGGAGATGCGCGTGCTGCGCTCCGCCAGCCCCATCACCCCCACGGTCGCCTTCTCCGCCGCCTGCACCGTCACCTCCGTCAGGGCCTCCTTCGCTTCCTGGAAGTTGTTGATGAACGCCTGGGGAGGATGGGGGGGTCCATATCAGTGTTTTAGACTGTTTGGTGTGTGTGTGTGTAAGACAGAAGAGTGAGTGATTGAGTGAGTGGGTGAGACAGAAAGAGAGAGAGAGAGAGAGAGACAGCGAGAGAGAGAGACAGACACAGAGAGAGTGTAGGTGTGAGTACCAGGGCCTCACCAGTATGGAGGAAACAAACTTGTTGAGGAAGATAATCTGGATGCAGCCCACAGTGAGGGTGACGCTGGTGTCCACCTTCAACATATCCAGGTAGGCCTCGCCCTCTGTGGCGTCCGTGTGGTTCAACATGTGGAAGTCAAACACCTCCTTATCAGCTATGGACACCGTCTGGGGGAGGGGGGGGGCACACCAACACACAGAATCACTCAGAATTAGGAATAGAAAAGGAATAATGACATCTTTGGTCTGCACGTGGTTTCAGTGTGTCACTGAGCTAAATATTGCAACACCTTCATAATCATCTCTCTCTCTCTGACTGACCTTGCTGTGAAGGTTTCAACACAAGCGGGTTACCTTCTTGTAGAGGGCCTCCTTGTCACAGTCCAGAATAACGATGTTCCTCAGCTTGGCCAGAACCTCCATCTCCTTCTTCCTCATCAGAACCTCCGACAACAGCCCTGGAACACAGAACACGGAACCTTGCACAACATTCCAGAACCCGGAGTCCAAGTTCTAGAACACAGCCTTGTCATCTGGTGCCTTTGAGTGTTGTTCTTTTACTTCCTACCACAAGATGGCAACTTTGTCATTTGCTGTTTTGCAGCTTACCAAAGTCCAAGATGGAAAGGTGAAATGTGAGTGAGTGAGTGAGTGAGTGAGTGAGTGAGTGAGAGAGAGAGAGAGAGAGAGAGAGAGAGAGAGAGAGAGAGAGAGAGAGAGAGAGAAAAAGAAAGAGAGCGAGAGTATACCCTCGATGCAGATCTCAGCTATCCTGGCCTTCTCTCCTCGAATGAAAACCTTCAGACAGTTCATGTCGGCTCTGATGTGCCAATTCACCACGTCCTCAAACTTGGACTTCTTAGAAGCTGAGGAGAAGAGGATGGAGAGATGAAAAAGAGAGAGAGAAAGAGAGAGAGAAACAAGAGAGAGAGAGAACATTCAGACAGAAGCTCTTCTCCGTCAACAACTTAACAGCGTCCCTTTGATACGTGTCCTTTCACAGAGGAACATCAAACATCAAGAGCTCAGTCTGGCTCAGCACACTCAAGAGACTCAACCAGAATAAAGATCAAACCTAATTCCCTTGGCATTCATTCATACAGTCATTACATTTAGCAGGCTCTCCCTTTGGCTGAATTGAACATGT
This sequence comes from Hypomesus nipponensis, assembly GCF_054491055.1. Classification (NCBI taxonomy): domain Eukaryota; kingdom Metazoa; phylum Chordata; class Actinopteri; order Osmeriformes; family Osmeridae; genus Hypomesus; species Hypomesus nipponensis. The sequence goes on along the minus strand of NC_140384.1, from coordinate 9,147,167 downwards.
TGTTATAAATGCCCTGGAAAACACAAAGTTCATAAAGTCATCTAGAACATGTCAGGCATACTGTTGCATCTATAAGACTTATCCTACTGATACTTTTACTTATATAATCCTTGTATGACTGTATATAATAGTATATAATACTATATATATTCACATCACACCAGTATCCTCAACCTGGCAAGCACAACAACAACCATGATTGATCAGGTGGACAGTTACATGGTTTCTTGGCAACTGTGGACTCCTTCTTCTCCCCCTCCTCGTCCCCCTCTCCCTCGTCCTCCTCCGGGATGGTGGGCAGGTCCTCTGGCCCCGCCCCCTTCTCGGCGGAGGGGGGAGGAGGCTGTTCAGGAAGTTCATGGCGTTGAGGAGCGCCTCTGTGTGCAGGTGCACGTCCAGAGACGAGAAGTTCACCTGGGGGGCGGGGGGTAGAGTAGAGTGGGGTAGAGTATAGTAGAGTAGGATAGAGTCAAGTACAGTTTTGATTTGAGAATTTAAAATGTAACTCAGCAAGATACGGTCCACAGAATGGAGCACAGAGGGACAGCTCCCTCCTCACCTTGATCAGTTGTTCTGTGTTGTTGTAGTTGGACTTGAATTCTGGACCATTTTTATCAGCCTGAAAGAGAAAGAGACAAGTCAGTTATAGGCACAGTGTGTGTGCGCGCGTGTGTGCATGTGGGTGGTATATTTATGTGAGGTGTGTGTGTGTGTGTGTGTGTGTGTACCTTGGTGTATTCCAGAGTAAGCAGGTCATCCTCAGTGTTGTCTAGAGTTGTGATGAGATGAACCATCTTCTCTTCAGAATCTGAGACGCCATAGGAAGAAGCACATTAACACACACACAAAGCATGCAAATAAATAACATAAAACACCACACACACACACACACACACACACACACACTGACCCATGTACTCAGGGCTCTTGAGGCAGATTTCCCGGAGGAAGGTGTAGGAGGTCATGTCGAAGGTGCGCAGGCTGAACTCTGTCCCCAGCCCCTCAATGTCCAGCTGGAGCACAGACACCTCCACACCTCCACTCAGACGACACAGCTGCACCGACACCTACACACACACACACACACACACACACACAACCAGGATAAGACAGTGTTGTATGGTACAGTACAGTACAGTATGATGTGGTATAGTACAGGAAAGGAGAGGAGAAAAGAGTAGAGAAGAGAGGAGAGAGGAGAGATGAGAAGAGAGGAGAGAGTAGGGAGGAGAGAGGAGAGATGAGAAGAGAGGAGAGAGGAGGGAGGAGAGATGAGAAGAGAGGAGAGAGGAGGGAGGAGAGAGGAGAGATGAGAAGAGAGGAAAGAGGAGGGAGGAGAGATGAGAAGAGAGGAGAGAGGAGGGAGGAGAGAGGAGAGAGGAGAGAGGAGAGATGAGAAGAGAGGAGAGAGGAGGGAGGAGAGAGGAGAGATGAGAAGAGAGGAGAGATGAGAAGAGAGGAGAGAGGAGAGATGAGAAGAGAGGAGAGAGGAGAGATGAGAAGAGAGGAGAGATGAGAAGAGAGGAGAGAGGAGAGATGAGAAGAGAGGAGAGGAGAGAGAAATGAGAAGAGAGGAGAAAGAGAAGCGAAGAGAAAGATGAGAAGAGAGGAAAGAGATGAAAAGAGAGGGTTCCGTACCTCATTGATCTCAAACCTGACAAGAAGTTCTGTCATATTTTTCTGAGGATCCTTCTTCACCAGGCTCCTCCTCTTGACGGACGCTGAGCGCTGGAGCGGACTGGGCATGTCTGGGAAGAAGGGGTGGTCTCCTATAGGAGAGCTGGGAGCGTCGTAGAACAGATCCTCCTCCGAACCTGAGCACACACACACACACAGGAAATAAGTTACATGTAAAATTAGTTTCATATCACACCTGAGGGCTAGGAACAGTGTGTGTGTGTGTGTGTGTGTGTGTGTCACCTGAGTCGAAGATGATCGAGGATCTCAGGTCAGCTATAGCTGGTTTCCTGGGGGTTAGCTGAGGCGTGTAGGACTTGGGTGCCTGCAGACACACACACACAAACACACACACAGTTTACCTCAAGTGTGGCTACATGATAGACACACACACACACACACACACACAGGGAGAGAGAGTACCTTGGGTGTGGAGTGTGATGCGGAGCCGCGAGGGGCTGGTCTGCTCTCAGGCAGGGGGATGCTGTCTATAAGAGCCAGCACACCGCGCACCTTATCATCTGAGATACGCACCGACAGCAGAGGCAGCTCCCCAGACACCTTAAACCTGGACCACACACACACACACACACAGGGAGGGAGGGAGAGAGTCAATGAGTGTGTGTGTGAGAGAGAAAGAGAGAGAAAGTCAGTAAGTGTGAGAGAGAGACTGAGTGAGTGTGTGTGTGTGTGATAGAGAGAGTCGTAAGTATGAGAGAGAGTGTGTGTGTGTGATAGAGAGAGTCGTAAGTATGAGAGTGTGTGTGTGTGTGATAGAGAGAGTCGTAAGTATGAGAGAGTGTGTGTGTGTGTGTGATAGAGAGAGTCGTTAGTCTGAGAGAGTGAGTGTGTGTGTGTACGTGAGCAGGGACAGAGTCGTACTTGGGCATGCGAGGGTCAGACACCACCATGGCCCTGCTGAACACCACCTTCAGGTCCACAGGCTCCAGGATGTGAAGAGACGACTTCTTCAGCTTACGGGCGTTCTTCCAGTCCCCGTCTAACACAGGAGCATCGGGAGTGACTGAGAAGGTGCAACTGTGTGTGTGCGGGTGTGTGTGCGGGTGTGTGTGCGGGTGTGTGTGAGTGTGTGTGTGAGTGAGTGTGTTTCATGTCCCCTACCAGGCTTGCTGTACAGCAGCTGCAGGCTGCTGAGCTGCACGTCGAAGCTGTCATATGCACGGGACATGAACTCATCGATGGTGCTGCTGCCCACTGACAGCTGGGGCAGCCCCTTCCTGCTCTGACTGGTCACCTGCACACACAGAGGGCCGGACACAACATCAAGAGGTTGCAGGTTCGAATCTCCCAGAACACAGCTTTGGAGAAAACCCCCTCTTTAAAACGCCCTCGGCGAGCCCTTATCCTCGCCTGACCTTGAAGTGTCCCAGGTCCAGCAGGATGACGTTCTGGGTGCCGCTGTAGAAGCCCGTCTGAGGGATGATCACGTATGACGCCATCAGGTTGACGTTCAAGTCCAGAACCTTCTGGGTCTCGATGACATACAGCAGTCCTGGGGAGAGGGGGTGCAGGGCGTATAATGAACGAGAGAGAGAATGAGAGAGAGACAATGTGTGTGCTTAGGATAGCGAGGATGTGTCAACTCGGAAAGTGCAACTGACTACAGATAAAGAGCGGGGTTTTAGAAGGAAGTCTGGTCTATGAGGCTGATATCCTGTCCTGAGGAAAGCAAGCAGGTCACACACACACCTGTGGCGGTCCTGTCTCTGAACTGCTCCAGCTTCATCAGCGTGGCGTTGGTCAGTTCGTCCAGCTGGAGGTCGTCAGGGGGCATGAAGAAGGCCGACATGCCGTTCACTGTTACCTACAGGGCAGAGAAACACTGTCACACACAGACACACAAGGAGCCAACACACACACATACACATCTTTGTATCACAAACACACACCTGTGCTCTCTCACACACACACACACACACACACACACAGCCAGACTCACAGCGTCGTAGATGATCTCCAGGGGCTGGGACTCCACCTTCAGCCTCTGGTCGGCGCTGGCGTCCAGGGGGTTGGTCTCAAACAGGATGCTCAGCAGGGGAGTGCCCGTTACCGTGGCAGCCTTCCTCGACGACAGCAGCGTGGGCGCCACCCGGTTACTGGACAGCCCGGTCACCTCAAACAGACTCAGCCTGGCAACTAGCCTGGGGGAAGGGGAGCGAGGGAGAGGAAGGAGGGAGCGAGGGAGGGAGGGAGGGAGGGAGGGAGGGAGGGAGAGGAAGGAGGGAGGGAGGGAGGGAGGGAGGGAGGGAGGGAGGGAGGGAGAGGAGGGAGGGAGGGAGGGAGGGAGGGAGGGAGGGAGGGAGGGAGGGAGGGAGGGAGGGAGGGAGGGAGGGAGGGAGGGAGGGAGGGAGGGAGGGAGGGAGGGAGGGAGGGAGGGGAGAGGAGGGAGGGAGGGAGGGAGGGAGGGAGGGAGGGAGGGAGGGAGGGAGGGAGGGAGGGAGGGAGGGAGGGAGGGAGGGAGGGAGGGAGGGGAGAGGAGGTCAGAGAGAGGGAGACAAGAGAGATAGAACCAGCAGACAGACAAGCAGAGATGGATATAGACAGCATAGGAGAGACACAGACAGGCAGTCAGGCAGACAGACAGACAGACAGAACCAGCCAGCCTACTTGATGGCCTGAGCCCCAGGCCTCTGGGTCAGCAGGGACTTCAGCTCCTCCACAGTCAGCTTGATGATCTCATCCTTGTCCTTGCTGTCCTTGATGGACACTGACAGCTTCTCCATGTGGAAGTCGACCTTCATGTCCTCAAACTGCAGGCCCACATCAACAGACACTTAGTGTGTGTGTGTAACTTTTCTATATAACTCTGCTTCTCATGTGTCTCAGCACTACAAGAAATCTGGGCGGGGCTTAGGGCTAGCAGCCACTCACATTCTTTGGCACGTTAGGATTGACAGCTGTCTCGCTGTATCCAATGGCAGTGTAGAGTTTGGACTTTTCAGCAGGTGTCATCAGCCCATCAAACCCTGAAGGGGCGGGGCCAGTTGGGAGAGGGGCGTGGCCAGCCGGGAGAGGGGAGGAGCCGGGTCAACAGAACAGAGAAGGTGAAAGACAAACACACAAATCAACATCCAGGTGTCGTGTGCCTCGGAGTATTGAGAGGTGTCCCCCGTGTCTCACCTCCGGTCTTCACCTCCTGGGCCTGGGTGGCGTTCTGGCCTCCCCAGCCCCACGCCCAGCCGAACCAGCCCTGAGACTCCTCCTCCTCCATCTTCAGCCCTGGGCGGTAGATACGGAGGCCTGCCTTGCTGGCCTGGGGACAGGAGGGAGGTGGAGGGGAGGAAAAGGAGAGGGAGAGGAGAGGGAGGAGGGGGGTGGAGGGAGGACGGGGTGTGGGGGATGGAGGGAGGAAGAGGGGTGGAGGAGGGGGGGTGGAGGGGGGAGGAGAGGGAGGGGGGGGTGGAGGAGGGAGGGGGGGGGGGGGGTGGAGGAGGGAGGAGGGGGGGGGAGGGGCAGTGTTAACATCCACATCAACCCAAGTACCAGTGTGAATCTCACCCTAACCAGCAGTCTAGCAGCAGCGCCAGCCAACAGCTGAGTCTGTGTGAGCTGTAACAACTCGACCACAGAGGAGTCTCCGGGAGGTCACATGACACATCGTCCACGGAGCTGTGAAGCGACCACAGTAGCGGCCTGGGACAGCGGTTAGCTGTTTACACCATGCAGACCAACAAGGCCCTGACGGCACTCACTGAGGAAGTCTACACACGCGTGAATGCAGCACACGTTACTGGGAGTGTCGTATCAGGAGAAGATCTCGCCGCTTGGTAAGACTTGAGACACGAGAGAGAGAAATACGAGATGTGTAGAAAGAGACGACCGATAAGAGAGAGATAAGAGGAGAGAGATAAGAGGAGAGAGATAAGAGGAGACATAAGAGAGACAGGCTGTGCTGCTTGCTTTGTTGTTGGCATACCTCCATCTCAGCCTGCTGTCTGGCCAGAGTGATGTTGAAGATATCCAGCGTCTTCTCGTGTTCCTAAACACACACACACACACACAGAAAGACAAGAGTATTGATTTAGCCATTTAACAGATGACTCACATGGATAGTTGTCAATTACTTAATGTCCATCATCCATCAAAGGCTGAGAAGATAAAGGCCGGAAGAGGAGAGGACCTCCAGTTCCTTGAGCAGGGGGTCTGGGGGCTTCTTGCTGGTGATCTTCTCCTTGTAGCGTTCCCGGTAACGCTTCACCGTCACCCGGTGACGCTTGATGTGTTTCCATGACCACATGTGCAGCCTGGGTTTCACATCGACCTCCATGATGCCCGTTATCACGTACTGCCACCTGGTCTCACACACACACACACACAAACAGACACACACACACACCAGACAGAGATATGAGCATATCTGAAGCAGAGTGATGCAGTAGGTATCCCAGAGAGCTCTCTCTGCTTGGTAAAGGGTTCTGACCATTGGTAGGCGTTGGTGTGAACGTGGACTCTTGGACGGTACTTCCTGTATGGAAGGTTGCGTGACATCATGTCCACAGAGCCCAGCAGCTCCAGAATGCTGATGTACTGGAAGGAAGAGGAGAGGGGGAGGTCAGGGGTCAGATAGAGCATGATCACACACAGACAAAACGTCCAGCTCAGCTCTCAGTCTCCATCACCCTCCCTCTCACCCTCCCTCCCTCCCTCCCTGTCCTCCCTCCCTCTCACCCTCCCTCCCTGTCCTCCCTCTCACCCTCCCTCTCACCCTCCCTCCCTCCCTGTCCTCCCTCCCTCCCTCCCTCTCACCCTCCCTCCCTCCCTGTCCTCCCTCCCTCTCACCCTCCCTCCCTCCCTGTCCTCCCTCCCTCTCACCCTCCCTCCCTGTCCTCCCTCCCTTTCACCCTCCCTCTCACCCTCCCTCTCACCCTCCCTCCCTGTCCTCCCTCTCACCCTCCCTCCCTCCCTGTCCTCCCTCTCACCCTCCCTCCCTCCCTGTCCTCCCTCTCACCCTCCCTCCCTCCCTGTCCTCCCTCTCACCCTCCCTCCCTCCCTGTCCTCCCTCTCACCCTCCCTCCCTCCCTGTCCTCCCTCCCTGTCCTCCCTCCCTCTCACCCTCCCTCTCACCCTCCCTCTCACCCTCCCTCCCTCCCTGTCCTCCCTCTCACCCTCCCTCCCTCCCTGTCCTCCCTCTCACCCTCCCTCCCTCCCTGTCCTCCCTCCCTCCCTGTCTTCCATCCCTCCATGTCCTCCCTCCTTGTCCGTCCTACCTGGGGTCTGTTCAGCTCGATGGCCACCTCTCTCAGTTTGACCACCAGGTCCACCTTGGGCGAGGAGAAGTCCACATCCGACCGCGGGTTCATACGCAGCTTGGCATTCGCTGTGATTGGACGAAAAACTGCCACAAGGATAGAGAGAAGACACAGTGATTGGTCAGCCTGATCTTGCAGTGATATCTCAGCAAATACAATCAGATGATGGTGATAATAATAGGCTAGTTTGGGCTATCATCATCCATGGATGACTGCCTGACCATGGAGCATGTGACCCGGGGGATGAGGTCAAGACCGAATGGTGTACTCACTGAAGTCATGGTTGCCGGGGAGGGAACACTGAGCGGTGATGCTGTTCTGGAGACATAGCTATGGTAACCGGAAACAGGAAGAGGCAATTAGTTTCGAAATTGCAAATAACGCACGCACACACTCATTAACACAAACACACACACACAGGGATGTACAACACAAGCTAGCACACAAGCTAGCTCACACAGATACACACACACTCTCACAGAACACCCTCACACACAGAGACAGACAACACAAGCTTGCTCACACAGCACACAGTTAGATGTTGACAGGGTGACTCACCAGGGCCTGATCTGGGCTGTGGTTGGAGAAGAGGGTGGAATTGACATTCCAGTAGGCAAACAGGTTGTCCAACTGAACGAGCTACAGAAAAAACCACGAACACACAGGGATATCTTACAGACAAGCCTCCATATCACACACGACAACGCCTCATCACAACAGAATTGTGCAGTTACAAATCCATGAGCAAATACAGATGTTATAACGTCAGCTGTACAGACTGTTGAATGTCCAAACAGTAGCTGTGGTAGCAGGAAAACACTACCTTGAAGAAGAGCTTGGCTTTCTCGTCCAGAAGACAAGGCTTCCAGTTTGCGTCACACGTCTGTGGGAACACGACAGGGTTCAGCTTAGGGTCAGGACTCAGAAGCATCCACAGCCTCATACAGCCAAGTGTTTGAGCAGGATCATACTCAATGTTTACTGTACCTGCAGGCTGAGGTTTTGAAGAGATACCCCGAAAGACAGAGGACAGCAAGGGTTGGTGACCTGAGAGAGAGAGAAAGAGAGAGAAAGAGAGAAAGAGAGAAAGAGAGAGAGAGAGAGAGAGAGAGAGAAGAAGAAGAGAGACAGAAAGGAAAAAAATATATATTATATGAATAGATGGTAACAAAAAGATGCACAAGTATTTAAAAAGTATTTGCATGTATGCTTTGGATAAAAGTGTCAACTAAATGAATAAAAACTTTAAAATGACATTGATCTTAGCCCAGGAAGCAAAACCCTCCAGCTCTTCACTTCCTGAACGGATAACAGAAAGATTAGACACTCACCTCATCCTCGTAGCGGACGTGGATGTTGGAGATCTTCACCTGCAGGTTCTTGATCACCTGGGTGACTAGCTTCTCCACAAAGGTGTCCTGCTTTTCCATGGTGGGGTTCTCTGAACGGCAGGAAGAAACCAGGGACATGGATTACTACCAGGGTAGTGTTGGGTACATCTATGTTTTTGTACGATAGGTAGGTAAGGATCGCTTTGTTGAACATGCTTTATATGACACAGAGGTAAGAGTCACTGTGATGAACATGTTTTTTTCCCGTCTATTGATCTCTTGATTTCTCAAAGATCGGGGATCTCCCGGTGATGCATGTTCCATGGTAGTTTTAGACACTCAGAGCGGTCACAGTGCACGGTTTGTGTCCTTGAGCGTAGAGCTTGGAGGCTCTTTCCACAACAACCTCCATGACGTCTGACCTTGCTCGGCGGCCTTCTGCTTGGTGTCCTCGATTCTCTGCAGCTCCCTCTGACGCAACTCCTGCAACTGCTTGTCCTCCTTCTCCGCATCGTACTTGATACCTGACACACGTACGCACGTAAATACACACTTGCATATACGTACGCGAGCAGTACACACACAAACACAAATGTATGCAGTGCCATGTTTGGCTGTATCTGCCTGTGTGAAAGAGTTGGGCACTTCCTGGTCATACTGGACGGGGGTTTCTTACTGGCTGTGGGCACGATGAGCAGGTAGACTCCGTCCAGTGTCGCCTCCACTGATTGGGTGTACAGGTTCTTCCAAGGAATCTTAAGCTCCAACCGTCCTGAATACAATTACAGAGCGTGAGAGAGAAAAGGAAATATGGAAAGTTGAGAGAAACAGAACAGACGACAAATATCACATTTTTCACTACAGAGGTGTAGAAATTAGGTCAATATTGGAATCCAAAACGTACCTATATGCCCTGCCCTCACTTTGAAAGGAATGTCCAGTTGACTCTGAAAGAACAAGTGCAACACCATCAACAAACCCAAGGAAACCCACACACACAAAAAAGTTCAAACATGAAAATGACAATGAACCTACCAAGGCATTCTCCTTTATCTCAAGATTTCTCAGCACCGCATTACCTGAAGAAACAGGAATATATGTTATCGGTGTTGGGTATCTCACTATGTCAAGTACATTATCGCTGCTATTGACATTCTACTTTGCTTATCAAGGTCTGTCTAGGCCTAATGCTAACAGTTTTGTAATAAGCTTCAACTGTCTGTCTGCCAGGAACATCAATGATGTATTTCAAATTATTAAAATATTCAAGAAACACAAAATTATAGCATTGTCGAGTGTGAATATATGAGTGAAAAGAAAGAGACAGTGTGTGTGTGTGTGTGTGTGTGTGTGTCCTCAGCCAACTCAATTCTATGAGGTAATCAACATTGGCCGACACCCGCGCTGAAGAGGCCGATATTCGCGCTCCTCCGCGTGTCAATTTCGTAATTCTAGAAGCTGACGTTAGTGGGTGCTGTTACCGTTGACGTTACCGGAGAGAAAAGGTAAGAATTTAGCTTTCAAAGCTCCTTATATTTAATTGGCCCTACTTAACAACATACGTTTAGTCTAACGTCTGTATAATTACACTGGTTCCGGTATTTGAGTGCGAGTTGAGAATTGGGCTAACGACACAAGCACAACCATTGCTAGTTTACACTGGGCTCAACACTTTTTACTGTTTTGTATGGGGCGACCCCAGCCACCACTCCTCCAGACTACTGTAGGGCAACATTTCTATTTTTGTTATTTGGACTAGTTTTGGGACGCGCATCAAGTGAAGCCAAACTGTGAAGCCTTTTAGCTTTGAAAACGGAAGTTTTTCCTTCATGTTTTTTAAAACTTTTCTCACCCATGACAAAACAAGTAAAAACAATGAGTTGCAAACTAGGTCATTTGAAAATGCATAACCAATACAGTCGTGCAAGTCATAGCCTACAACTACACAAAAGTATTATTAAAGCAATGGATCTACGAGACAATATACATCCTATAATTCGTTTATTTTGTGGTTTGAAGCGCCGAGCTCCGGTCATAAACCGAAGTTAAGACAACAAATTATAATAATTGGCAATGCTCCAAGTCCAGGACCTTGCTTTCTTGACTTTTCCTAATTCAAATCTTATTTGCTCCTATTTCTGTGACATTGCTGTCAGGCTACTATCAACCGGCTTCCTGCATCGCTGTGCAAAGGTCTGCACCTCCATCATCAGTCAGGTAAGATGACCTTTCCTGACCTTTGCCAAAGGCTTTGGTGACGCAGTCCCCCCTCTCTGTACTCAATGTGGCCCACCAAGCAACCCACATAACCCTGTCCACATAACCCTGTCCACATAACCCTGTCCACATAACCCTGTCCACATAACCCTGTCCACATAACCCTGTCCACATAACCCTGCCCACATAACCCTGTCCACATAACCCTGTCCACATAACCCTGTCCACATAACCCTGTCCACATAACCCTGTCCACATAACCCTGTCCACATAACCCTGCCCACATAACCCTGCCCACATAACCCTGCCCACATAACCCTGTCCACATAACCCTGTCCACATAACCCTGCCCACATAACCCTGCCCACATAACCCTGTCCACATAACCCTGTCCACATAACCCTGTCCACATAACCCTGTCCACATAACCCTGCCCACATAACCCTGTCCACATAACCCTGTCCACATAACCCTGTCCACATAACCCTGCCCACATAACCCTGTCCACATAACCCTGCCCACATAACCCTGTCCACATAACCCTGTCCACATAACCCTGTCCACATAACCCTGTCCACATAACCCTGTCCACATAACCCTGCCCACATAACCCTGCCCACATAACCCTGCCCACATAACCCTGCCCACATAACCCTGCCCACATAACCCTGCCCACATAACCCTGTCCACATAACCCTGCCCACATAACCCTGTCCACATAACCCTGTCCACATAACCCTGTCCACATAACCCTGTCCACATAACCCTGCCCACATAACCCTGCCCACATAACCCTGTCCACATAACCCTGTCCACATAACCCTGTCCACATAACCCTGTCCACATAACCCTGCCCACATAACCCTGCCCACACCTACCCAGTCCAGACTAGCTCAGCCCCCATAACCCTGCCCACCCCAGTCTACCCCAGCTCAGGCCTGACCAGCCCAATCTGGCATTAATCAGAGGATCGATCCCATCAAAGGCCATGAGTCCACTGAGAGCTTTACAACCAGGTCTCAGGTTTAAGCGGTGTCTGACTGCGCATTGGTTCAAAGCAAACAGTACATTAGTGGTAAGGGCACAGCAGTTATCAGGCTGCAGGTTAAACACCACTCAGGTAATATCTGGAGCAAAAGCAAAACACGGAGGAAACCGGAGTCTTTTTCTAAACCGCTACTGTCCTGTAAGGTCGGTATGAGATAGTTGCACGTCAGTCATGCAAGTTTTGACATGTTCTTACAAAACAGGGAGATAAGAAGGTGGAGAGATAGAGGGAGGGAGAGAAAGAAGTGCGGACGAGAGAAAGAAAGGCTAACTATTATAGGTAGCTTCCTAATCCTTACTGTTTTGGCAACTAGGACATGGTTGAGCTAAGTTACCATTCCACTCAAAATGACATCTAGCTGAGAAGCTAACCAGGACTTCGCCATGGATGACTATTCATGGGACAAGGAACTCCACCGGGTGTGGTCACTTGAGTTCCCGAGACCTGAACGAGAGCTTTAGCTTTAATCCGTTGTATTATATTTTCTATTAAATCACCATATGGTTTTAAATTACTTTGCTACTGTACTGCTAGACCAGCTAGATTACGTTAATACTACAGCAAGCTAGCTAGGTTAGCTACGTGTGCAATGTTATCTAGCTGATAATTATTATATGAAGGTTACTTGTAGGCAATATACAAATTATTGACACTGACAGCTGATTGTACAGTGGCAATGCACGACGTTAGTTAGTGCTAGCATTCTGGCTACAGCAGCAACATGATGCATGTCTCAGATACAACAAGCTGGTTAGCTGGCAAGTCAACCTCCGTCAAAAACAAGCGTATTACCTCCCCATATGCCGAGCTTGAGCTGTGAGCTATCGAGGTTTACAACGTAGTCCCCTAGAAACCTATTTAGGACATCAACGACCACGCTTTCGAAGACCATGTTGCCTTGGAGTTCACCTCTCAGTCACCATGTTTACATTCACTTTCGACTGACTCGCTAGTCTGAGGACAAGGGGGTGTAGTTCTAAATCGTGCGACCTCGATTAGTAAACTAGAGTATTCGTGATGGGCGGAGTCTTACCCTTCAACGAAGAACTAAAGCCCGTGACGACGAACCACGGGGTGTTAACATTTTCTAGTAGGAAAACCGAAGTTGACCACAAGCACACTTATTTTTTATTTATTGCTTGTAAGTAAATCACAACAGTAGTAGGCTCTCAAAGCCAATCTCCCCTTGTATGATGCTGCTTTGAATAGTGTCAGTAATAATGTAAGCTAGCAGCAATGTTTATGTCCTAGACTAGGTTATGGGGATGCAGATCTGCTGATGCTGATCATTGTGTTAAAGGTACAATACTTGACGTTTAATTTTTAACAGACAAAATAGTTTGTCCCCTATATACATCTTGTTCCAACCAATCTCAAACCTTCCTCAATGGCTTATTTTGGGAAACCACTGTCAATCAAAAGCATTTAAATTCAGACAATAATTGGTGGCACTGTTTTTCACATTCAACATTCTTTTTCAATATTCTTTTTACTTACTGCAGCTTTAAGCGACAAATTAAGTAAAACAACAATAGCAAGCTATAACATCGACACAACCAAGAAGTTACACATAACAGGCCCAATCGCAGATGAAGGGGATGAAACAGGCCACACAGGACCACTAAGGGCCAGTTAAACCTGGTCTCTGGGGCAGTATCTGGTTCCTGGGGCAGTTCTTAATCAAAGGGCAGCAGCTGTGCCAAGGATTCGGTGGTGACTCCCAGCACCGCCCCCTTCCTCAGGGCGGAGTGGCCGGCCTTGTCCAGCACCTTCACCTTGAGCTCAAGCCCCAGCAACTGGTCTGGGCTCAGGTCTGTGAAGAAGAAGTCCTCATTGAACACGGGGCGTCGGCAGTTCTTGATGACGGTGCTCTCCTGCCTCTGCAGCTTCCCTGGGGTCAGGCACAGGCTCAGGCAGCAGTTCAAAGGTCGCAGGTCGCCGTCGTCCCTCAGGCCCTCCACGGAGACGACCCTCACGCGCACCGTGGAAAGGTAGGGGTCCACCGGGGAGGGGATGCGCTCTGCGGAGAGGTGGACCCCGCTGCGCTCCGTTAACGGGAGGACGCGCTCTCGCCGCGGACGCTCCTGGCAATGGAGGATGTCCAATGGGAAGAGGAGGGGCGGAGCCAGAGAGCCGAGGTTTGGGATTGGATGGTGGGCAAGGGGGAACGGCTGGGGTGAGACTCCCCTCCTCCTCCTGTTCTGTCTGGGGGTAAAAAATAAGCACGACAGGGGGCTCCCTGGTGGTGGAACCCCTCTGCTGTGGCCTGGCTGGAGGAGGGGGTGTCCCTCCTCGACGCCCTCCAGCAGGAGGGTGAGGGTGGGGCTGGAGCAAGAATGGGTGAGGAGGGGGGAGCCGAGGGGGGTGGAGTCGTTAGACGAGAGGGTGTCGCTCTCGGTACTGCCCGTCTTTGATAGGCTCTTTAAGGAGATCGTCAGCCCGGATCGGATGTTTGTTTTGGGGAAGTTTCTCTCTTGCGCTGCCCTGGTGGTGGTTTTGGGTAGGGGCAGAGGCAGGGATCTGTCCAGAGTCAGGACAGGATGGCTGGAATGGAACAAGGACTCTTTGCGCCTGGTGTTGGCCCTCTCGTGCATCCCCTCGAGGCCGTATCCCTCAGCGGAGAACGGCGGGGGCTTTTTACCCTTCTGGGCTTCCGTACCGCTTCCTCCCCGGGCGTTTTCTCTCTGTGGGACATGTGGCGTCGGATGCGGGGATCCAGAGGGTTCTAGGCTGATCCTTGGCATGCTTGTTGGGGCTGCAGTTCTCTGGCTGGCCAGCAGGGGGCTCCTGGTCAGACGAGGGGGCAGGCAGAACTCTGGGATGTTGCCTGGCGTCAGGATGTTGCTGTGTAGCTTGTTGGAGAGGCTGGTCTTGGCTGAGATGTCGTCCTTGCTCTTGCCCACATAGCGTCTCAGATCCTGGGGAATGTTCTCCAAGCCCTCACTGATCCTCCCCACCAGCCACATGATCCGGTTCTAAGGATCTCCGGATATAAGGTTCTCCGGCTCTCGGGTGATGATGGACTTTGTGGGCTACCTTGTGTATCCCAACGACGACTGTCAAGTTGAATCTTACCACAGTTCTGGAGTCCTGGAAATGTCCCGCTGTCAAAAGGAACATGGGAGGATTAGCCATGGATCAGGCGTCCTCACAACAGTGATTCCTCTCAGCAACAATTCATTTACATTTAGTCATTTAGCTGAAGCTCTTATCCAGAGCCACTTACAGTAAGTACAGGGACATTCCCCCAAGGCAAGTAGGGACACAACATCATTTTTCAGGGCCAGGAATCAAACCGGCAAGCTTCTGATTAATAGCCCGATTCCCTAACCACTCCCTAATCCCCATGAACTCTTACCCGTGGTGACTGAAGAAGACTCCTACATCGGTACATGTAGTCCAAGGCTACCCTCACAGTCAGCAGAGTGGATGTCTAGCTCTTAAACAGATCGGTGAAATTTACCGGCAGCACCTGACAGGTGTGTTTTATGTAGTGTGTAAAAACCGGTGTGGCTGGTCTCTGGAGTGTGTGTGTGTGAAAGAGAAAGCAGTTTGTTTCTAAACGGGTGAAGGGCAAACTGAGGGTCTTTTAAAGTCTAATTTCACTGTGCGTCACTGGCCAACTGCCCTCACATCTTCACAGGGAGCAGCTTTCCTCCCCCCTACCCCCCTCCTCCCCAAACACACACATACACACACTCTCTCACACACACTCACACACAGTGTGATAGGAATATTATTGATAAATACGCAGAGAACACATAAATGTGCTATATTTCTGGTTGCATTTATTAAAGCTTTGCTCTCGCCTTGTGCAAATAGCCCATCTACTTTTTGGTAAACGGTCGCTGTTGGGTCAGATATGGCCAGCCATAACACACACACTCACACCTCACCCATTGGGACGCAGTCACATGAACCTTCCAATTCAGTGATACTGGCAGAGAACAGTAGATTATAAATTTTAAATCGTCTTTTTGTGCCTGTCGATACTCTGTCTTACCTGTGCGTCGCATAAAACATTAACTAGAGTTCTGGAACATTCCACAAGGCTTCAATGTTCTTCAACTGCAGCAGAAACAATAATGCAGAACGCCACCTCGCTGTATGATTTCATCACCCCCCTGACTGCCGAATCGGCTCACCCCCCCACCCCCCCCCACCCCACCCCCAGTGAGCTTAAAGAAAACAGCTCTAGTCCCACGACCCCCTCTGGCCTTCTGCCTCCACCTCAAAGCCTGACCTTCACCATGATGTAGGTGTGCGTGGGTAGACACAAACCATCGCCTCTTTCCTCCACCGTTCCACGTTCTCTGGTGGAACTCTAGTTGGTCATTGTTATGATGATATTCTGTCGGAGGATGGGCCAAGGAACGCATCACAATGAAAAAGAGTTGACTTCGTTTATTAATCGAGCTGCTCGGATCAGGTCACCACGACAGGCAAAGTGGTTGGCATGACTGACTAACATGTCTCTCAGATGAACTTTATATGCATGAGCTGTAACATACAAATATAGCACCCACCAAAACATGTCCTTAAACGGTATACATTCCACAACTTTAAGGCATAGGAAGAACACTACACAGGTGGTTCAGTCATAACTCATCGTTTGTACTATTTTCTGCATGTTGCTCTTTCCAGAGGTGAAAGTACACATTGTCCTATCTATATGTGTATTGTCCGAGACCTGCTGCGTGACTTCTTGACCACAGCAAGAGACAACCTCACACATGTTTAGAAAACCCGCGTATCAGTCATGTTCTCCAAAGGACCACTAGAGGCCAGGAACGAGCTGTGTGTGTATGTTCAGTCTCGTTTTCTACGCCGTGTGTTTTGTATTAATTCAGACATATTTTCAGTTAATCAGGTACCGGTATATACTCTCATCTGTTACTGCCTCGCTAATAATGACTTCATAGTTAATAAAGTTGGGTCATAGATGAGAATTGCAGTAGTTGGTTAATCTAATACTGCAGTGGCATCAGTCTCCCTTACTCCCTTACTCTGTCTCTCTTTCTGTCTCGGTCTCCCTCTTTCTTTCTTTCTTTCTTTCTTTCTTTCTTTCTTTCTTTCTTTCTTTCTCACTGACACACACACTGACACACATAACACACACACTGACACACACACACACACAAACACACCCACGCACTGACACACCCACACACTAACACACGCACACACACTGACACACACACACACACACACACACTGACACACAGGCACACACTGACACGCACACACTGACACACACACACTGACACACACACACTGACACACACACACACACACTAACACACACACACACACTGACACACACGCACACACTGACACACACACACTGACACACTGACACACACACACTAACACACACACACACTGACACACACACACACTGACACGCACTGACACACACACACACTGACACACACTGACACACACACACACACTGACACACACACACTGACACACACTGACACACACACACTGACACACACACACACTGACACACACTGACACACACACACTGACACACACACACACTAACACACACACACACTGACACACACACACTAACACACACACACACTGACACACACACACTAACACACACACACACTAACACACACACTGACACACACACACACTGACACACACACACACTGACACACACACACTGACACACACTGACACACACACACTGACACCCACACACTAACACACTGACACACACTGACACACACTGACACACACTGACACACACACACACACTGACACACACACTGTGTCTTGTCTGTACGCTCCCTCTGCGTAGTCTCGCATGTTTGCCTAATTTAAGACAACAGCAATTAGCTGATCCCGAGAAACAATGTGCCCGTGTCTCCGCTGGTGATGAATATGCAGAGGGGTTTAGAGGGGAGGGGGAAAGAGGGGAGGGGGAGAGAGGGGGCCACGGAGCTCAAGGGTCAGGTGACTTTTTGTGGGAGTTAAGATGGACTTTATTAGGCCAATAAAAACCCAGAGTGCTTCTTCTAATAGAGAGATAAATGTTCAGGCCATTGCGGGAGGACCTTCCTGCTGGACCTCTGTCACAGTCTCAATTAACGCTAACAAGAGAACAAAGGTAGCCAAATTTCCTCCCTCCTTTCTGCCTCCTCCCTTACCCTCACCTCTCTCCTCCCCTCTCCTCTCCTCCCCCTTTCTCCTCTCCCTCCTCCCCTCACCTCTCCCCTCTCCTCTCCTCCCCTCTCCTCTCCTCCCCCTTTCTCCTCTCCCTCCTCCCCTCACCTCTCCCCTATCCTCTCCTCCCCCTTTCTCCTCTCCCTCCTCCCCTCACCTCTCCTCCCCCTCCTCCCCTCACCTCTCCTCCCCTCTCCTCCCCCTTCCTCCTCTCACTCCTCCCCTCACCTCTCTCCTCCCCTCTCCTCTCCTCCACCTTTCTGCTCTCCCTCCTCCCCTCACCTCTCCCCTCTCCTCCCCCTTTCTCCTCTCCCTCCTCCCCTCACCTCTCCCCTCTCCTCTCCTCCCCCTTTCTCCTCTCCCTCCTCCCCTCACCTCTCCTCCCCTCTCCCTCTCCTCCCCCTTTCTCCTCTCACTCCTCCCCTCACCTCTCTCCTCCCCTCTCCTCTCTCCTCCCCCTTCCTCCTCTCCCTCCTCCCCTCACCTCTCTCCTCCCCTCTCCCTCTCCTCCCCCTTTCTCCTCTCCCTCCTCTCCTCCCCTCTCCTCTCCTCCCCCTTTCTCCTCTCCCTCCTCTCCTCCCCTCACCCCTCTCCTCTCCTCCCCCTTTCTCCTCTCCCTCCTCCCCTCACCTCTCTCCTCCCCTCTCCTCTCCTCCCCCTTTCTCCTCTCCCTCCTCTCCTCCCCTCTCCTCTCCTCCCCCTTTCTCCTCTCCCTCCTCTCCTCCCTCCCCTCTCCTCTCCTCCCCCTTTCTCCTCTCCCTCCTCCCCTCACCTCTCTCCCTCCCCTCTCCTCTTATCCAACACCTTGGAGACAAGCGTATGCCTTAAGACCTTGAAAAGGGATGTCAGGCTTCAGTTGCATTACATTTAGCAAACAGACCTTGCAGGCACACACACAGACTCACACGTCCCCTCAGGGCTGATGTGATGCATGCGAGCTTCAAGTGTGTGTAGTAACTCATCCCTTTGTCCAAACGAAGAGTTCAGGTCGAGGTCAGCGGTTTACACTTCATCCTCTCAACAAAGAAAAAGTTTACCCAGTTAGATTTCCACTCTGTGAGAGAAAGTTCCGCAAAGAACAAAAGGAGAGATAAACGTGGGCTGGTGGCCAAGATGAGAGGCCACCCTGACCCTAATTCAATCCATAATAAAGTGCAATAAAGTCTAATAACCTGGAATGATTTGGTCCATTAAAGGGGCACAGCCGGTTGGGAGATGGTGGGCGGCGTCAAAGAACCTTGTTTCTGTGAGAGGACGACTGGAGACGATCACTTCAGCTTGGAGTTCATCTGTGGCCTCCCCCCACAACACTGAATCAACCGACACAGGTAGGGGGGCGGAGGGAGTGAGGAGATGGGAGGGAGAGGGGAGGGAATGAGAGAATAAGAGGGGGAGAGAGAATTGAGAAGGTAATGGAAGAGGGATGGAAAGAGGGAGGGGGGGATTAATGGTCTGAGAGAGACGAGAAAGGAGATGAAGACAGGGGTTTGGAGTGAGGGAAAGAGAGATGAGGGTGAGAGACATAGGTGATAGAGCGTGCAGCAGAGAGAGAGGTGGAGGCAGCAGAGAAAGAGATGGAGGTAGTAGAGAGAGAGAGGTGGAGGCAGTAGAGAGACACAGAGGTGGAGGCAGTAGAGAGAGAGAGGTGGAGGCAGTAGAGAGAGGTGGAGGCAGCAGAGAGGGAGATGTGGAGGCAGTAGAGAGAGAAAGGTGGAGGCAGTAGAGAGAGAGAGGTGGAGGCAGTAGAGAGAGAGGTGGAGGCAGTAGAGAGAGAGGTGGAGGCAGCAGAGAGAGAGGTGGAGGCAGTAGAGAGAGAGATGTGGAGGCAGTAGAGAGAGAGAGGTGGAGGCAGTAGAGAGGGGGGTGGAGGCAGTAGAGAGAGAGAGGTGGAGGCAGTAGAGAGCGAGGTGGAGGCAGTAGAGAGAGAGAGGTGGAGGCAGGAGAGAGCGAGAGGTGGAGGCAGCAGAGAGAGAGGTGGAGGCAGTAGAGAGAGAGGTGGAGGCAGCAGAGAGAGAGGTGGAGGCAGTAGAGAGAGAGAGGTGGAGGCAGGAGAGAGCGAGAGGTGGAGGCAGCAGAGAGAGAGGTGGAGGCAGTAGAGAGAGAGAGGTGGAGGCAGTAGAGAGAGAGAGGTGGAGGCAGTAGAGAGCGAGGTGGAGGAAGTAGAGAGAGAGAGGTGGAGGCAGGAGAGAGAGAGAGGTGGAGGCAGTAGAGAGAGAGAAGTGGAGGCAGTAGAGAGCGAGGTGGAGGCAGTAGAGAGAGAGAGGTGGAGGCAGTAGAGAGCGAGGTGGAGGCAGTAGAGAGAGAGAGGTGGAGGCAGGAGAGAGAGAGAGGTGGAGGCAGTAGAGAGCGAGGTGGAGGCAGTAGAGAGAGAGAGGTGGAGGCAGCAGAGAGAGAGTTATAGTTCTCTCCTGGTCTCTTCAGCTGACCTGTCGTTTAGCTCCACTCCACAGACAGCTTCTCTCTGTCGGCACGGCAACGTTTACGTCCTCCAGATGGGCTTTTCATTGGCCTGTGGCAGGGGTGGCCGACACGCTAGCGACCCGCCTACCGGCCACACAGGGCGGGCATGGAGACACTGAGCAGCCATTGCCTCTGAGTGTCAGCAGATGTACGCTTGCTGTGAATCACAGGTTTAGCCGGAGCACTCTGGAGACAGCTAGCCTTGGGATGTTGATAGCTCAGGGGTGGAGCACTTGACTACAGACAGGCCCGGCTCCGGAACTGATCGGATGGGCGGGTATTTGGTTTCCACACGGTGGTGTTTTATATTAAACTCTCTCGTAGAGCCTCTTATAGCTACAATGTATGGCACCCCCCCTGGAGCTGACCCTGAGACCAGATCAAGAGTTTCCTTATGAAAACATATGCTTTGAATACTTTATTATTATAATCCCTCGTACAGTACAGAGTACTGACAGTTGGCAGATGGTGATAACTGAACCAAGGGAAAGCATAAGCATTAACTTGGCTGTACTGTTGCTGTAGGGTCATGATCAATGTTTATGATGACGTGACGAAAGAAATGGGGAATCCTACAGTTTGTCACTCGTACGGTTGTCCGGATTACTGTACTGTGTGTTGGCAACAGGTGCTCCTCTATTGAAACCCAACTGGTTACAAGGTGATCCGTTAGTGTATAACGTGTAATGGCAAAGTAATTAGATGGGTTCTGAGATGTAAAGCTGGAGATGAAAGCCTCTTAGGAATATTATAATTTCATTAGTGGGAAGAGAGGGGAAAGGTGACGCTGCCGGGATCTCTCCTCTCCTCCTCCTCCTGTGCCATCTCTCTCTTGTGTCCTCCTGTCCTCTCCTCCTTCTTCTCTCCTCCTCTTCCTCTCTCCTCCTCCTTCCTCTCTCCTCCTCTTCCTCTCTCCTCCTCTTCCTCTCTCCTCCTCCTTCCTCTCTCCTCCTCTTCCTCTCTCTCCTCCTTCCTCTCTCTCCTCCTTCCTCTCTTCTCCTCTTCCTCTCTTCTCCCCTTCCTCTCCTCCTTCCTCTCTCTTCCTCTTCCTCTCTCTCCTCCTTCCTCTCTCCTCCTCTTCCTCTCTCTTCCTCTTCCTCTCTCTCCTCCTCTTCCTCTCTCTCGTCCTTCCTCTCTCCTCCTCTTCCTCTTTCTTCTCCTTCCTCTCTCCTCCTCTTCCTCTCTTGTCCTCTTCCTCCTCTTCCTCTCTGTCCTCCTTCCTCTCTCCTCTTCCTCTCTTCTCCTCTTCCTCTTCTTTCTCTCTTTCCTCCTTCCTCTCTCCTCCTCTTCCTCTCTCCTCCTCTTCCTCTCTCTCCTCCTCTTCCTCTCTCTCCTCCTTCCTCTCTCCTCCTCTTCCTCTCCTCTCCTCCACTTCCTCCGGAGGGTTGAGGCTGGCCTCTGTGTGTGTGTGTTTGTGGGTGAGAGAGAGAGAGAGAGAGAGAGAGAGAGAGAGAGAGAGAAACGGATAGAGACAACGTGTGTATGTGTGTGTGGAAATGAATGAACGAGACCATTAATGAATTAAGCTACTCATTACAATGTCCTGCTCTTGTTGGTCATTAAAAAAACGCATGTATGATCTGCCACCCCGCCCTGGTGCAGTATGGGTAATTACGGTTAATGTGTCATCTCCGATTCCGGAGCGGGAGCGATGTGCTTCCGAGGGTCACGCCCACACGCCCCTCTGACCTCTTAATTTATTCTTCCGAACACTCTTATTACTCAAATTAAACACATTTCCATGGACGGAGAGTTCTTTCATATTCATGCTCCGCAGTTTGGTTAAAGCTAACTGTTTTGATGAGAAATAATGATGTGTTTGCCTTGCGTCAACCAAGTAGCGTCCTCTCACTTTCAGCCATGTTGAGACAGGGTTGACCGCAAGGCCTACGCGTGGCTTTGTGAAGATGTGTGTGTTATATGTTATTGTTTAATAACCCATGCTTCCTCCTTGCTGTTATATTCAACCTAACAGTGTGAGCACTCCATGGCTATTTGTTAAATCCCCAGTTCTAGTCTTTTCTAATGAGATGTGAAGGTTAATTTATCTTTACCTACTAACCTATAACATGCACACCAACACACATGCCAAACACACACACACACACACACACACGTGGGTTAATTAAGATGTCCTCATGTGCTATTAGGATTCCAGAGGCAGGTTTGACAGATTCAGAGTCAGAGGATCAGGGAGGCTAATTGATCCATTATTACAGCTCTTATTGTCTGTTAATTAGAGATGTTTAATTATACAGTTACACAGGAAGGGTCGTTCCACAGGAGCCAGAACAGAGAATTAACGCCACCACTCCTAATATAGATTAAAGACTTCCTGGAGAGAGAGCGTGTGTGTGGAGGGGTGGGGTGGGGGAGGGTGGATGTGTGTGTGCAGGCGGGTGTATATTTGTGTGTGTGTGTGTGTGTGTATTTGTGTGCCGGTGTTGGGGATACGTGTAGATGCGTGTGTGTGCACGTCACTTTCTGTGTGTGTGTCATTGTGTTATAGTGAAAGAGTAGAGGGGAAATTATATGCGGGAAATGTGACACGCTGGTCTGGAGGGGGGAAAAGGAAAACACAAATTACAGAATGAGGATGTGATGATTGGGAGAGTCAAATAAATAAAAAAGACCCTGTGAGTAATAAAAAAAAACCCGAGAGATGATTGGAGGAGAGATACAGAGAACAGATAGAAAGAGGAGCGCCCGCACGCGCTGATAATGACCCAAGCAGGTTTCAAGTCAAGCTCGCGCGTCCCTCTGCCACTTGTGCATCTCAATTATTTGTTCAGACGCTGGTGTGACAATGGCCGGGGCTATGGAAGCCTTTGGGATGCTAAGCAGGTAGGAAGGCCGAGCATAAGTCACTGTGAGCGGGCAGTACGGACCCCCTCCCCCGTTCACCTCCCCCGTTCACCTGACTTCAAAGACGGGGATTAAAGAGAAAGAGAGACAAAAGAAAACTTATCGTCTTCCAGTGCCCTCTTTTGAAGTTATGGAGATCCATATCCCCTCGCCTATCCATCTTTGTCACACACACACATACACACACACACACACACACATACATACACACACCCTCCGGGGAACGTTCATCCCCAGAACAGCTGAGCGGGATCGAGCCTCGTTGAACTACCAAAACCGAAGGTTCGTCATTAGACCAAGAGGACCGCTATCTCATCCTTATGCAGCCTGTCAGTTGTTCATTTTCAAGATTAAATGGATTGTATTTTTTTTCTTCAACGGCAGCTTATCATTTGATTTTCTGGCAGAGCAACAGGTGTGTCTGTCTCGCTGTCTCGCTCTCACTGTCGTTCACACACACACACGCGCACTCCCATGTGCACACTCCTCCATGGGTAGGCTACATTAAATTCTAATTTATTACGACAAATGATTGTTGATTAATAGCAAACGAATGAGATATCTCCCCTTTTGTGTGTAGTGTAACAAGAAAAAATACACAGATGCATTTCAGCCTTAAAATAAAATTAACGTGCAGCATGCCTTCACATGAACGGGCTATACTGCAGCATTCAGATGATTCAAACGATTTACAGTAAATGAAAAAGCCAGACACACAAAGTAACATTATGTATAGGTTCTTTATAAATCTGTTAAGGTCAATTATTTACAGCATTGCATTTTTCACATAAAGCACATACTCCGATGCTGTGTGTTAGGCTACTTTTAAATCTACAATTGGCTAATAATAGTGCATTAAATTGACATGAACTTCTGTATTAATATCAAACAAAATCTCCACAAAGTTGAGCAAATGTATTATTTACAAATTACAGATTTGCTAAATCTTTTGACATTTACTTATTTTTACGTGATTGGTGATCCTTAATCAAAACTGTCTTTGGGTAGGCTGTCTGATTATCTCGCCACGCATTTCAGATTTTCTCTCAAATTGTGCAAATAAATTGGGGGATATTATCAACAGAAATGCGTTAAGTGCTGGCCAGTTCCATTTTACAGTTAAAATAAAGTCTAGAAAATGATTATACATACACTATACATGATTATCGTTTCAGCGGCTTCATTTTGTTATGCACATTGATGCGCAATGTCACTATCTTTTTACGCTTCTAAGATAGTAGGAGAGACTGGTGGATGGCGTTGCCTTTGCCCTCCAGATGGTCCGAGCCGCCTTTCTCCAGCATCGATGGCGGAGAACAGAGCTGCACCGGGCCGGACGAGAGGCCTGACAGACCGGGCATTGGAGCCATAGACGGTGTGGGTTTGATGGGAACGGGCATGGCGGGCATGGTCTGTCCGGTGGCATGATGATACAGACCCTTCATGGACACGCCAAAGGGCGCGTACTCGGTGGAAACGGGCACGGCGCTCATGGAATCCGACAGCATACCGACGTGTGGCCACATGGAGTTGACCACGCTGCTGAGCTGCGCGGGCACCGGGTAGCCCAAGTGGTGCATGACCGAGGTAATGGGCAGTCCGCCAGTCATCACCCCCTTGTAGTCCCGGCCTATGATGTTCTCAATGGCGAAGGGGTGCTTAAACCCACCGGGCTGGCCGCAATTGATGCTGCCGTAACTCTGGAAGTGGGGGAGCCTCCCCACAGTAGCCCCAGGGCCAACCGGGTGCTCGTGATGCCCGCTGCCCAGCTTGCTCTGGTGGTGAAAGTAGTGCATCATTGGGGAGCTCTTGCAGGTCATGTGCTCAGAGCGCAGAAGCTTGAAGCGCTTGCGCCTCCGGAGAAAACTTCCATTCTCGAACATGTCCCCGCAGTCCGGATGAAGGGCCCAGAAGCTGCCTTTACCCGGTTGGTCCGGTCGACGCGGAATCTTGATGAAGCAGTCGTTAAACGACAAGTTGTGGCGCAGGGAGTTCTGCCATCTTTGCGTGTTCTCCCGGTAGTACGGGAAGCGGTCCATGATGAACTTGTAAATGTCACTTAGGGGGAGCATCTTCTCTACGGAGTTCTGGATAGCCATCGCCGTCAGAGAAATGTAGGAGTACGGAGGCTTCTGGTCGCTGTACGAGTTCTTTCCCGGACGAGGCATGATTTGATTATTTCTTTATAACTTTTTTTCTGCTTGCCCTGACCTTGACGCTCTGTCAGACGCAGTTTTCGAAACTCCTCCAAAGTTCTATGACTTCCGTGGACTTAAATCTGGTTTCAATACGTGGAGCTGCATTCAGAAATGCAAACACGCAATACACAATATTTGTTCCTAATAAGTCACTTCCCCCAAAAACGTAGAGCATAAATCTCAATCTGGAAAACTTATATTGGAGTTTTTTTCTGTCATTTTACTCCAAAGCGCATACGACTTCAATCTGTGCATAAAAGGAACACTATCCGTTTATTTAAAATTCCTTTGCCGGTGCACCCAAGATGTGTTAGAGGACAATCTCTGACTGTGTAGCGCGAGGAGTTGACGATGCTTCCTCGCGTCAGGGCTAGCGCTCTCCGTGTGTGCTTCCGTGGCCCTCACGCACCGTTTTTGTATTGTTGGCAGGCGCGAAGAGACCCCTGCAGGTCTCGCTTTATTATCACATGGCACCCAGGCACTTAGGGACACATCAGGGGAGGAGGATAAGGGAGAGGAGGGGGGGCAAGTACAACAACAGGGAGTATAAGGAGGGCGGGCGGTTTTGAGCTCATCCACGCGCCTTCAGCCCGTGGCAACCAAAGAACCACCACGCGCGTGCCCCAAGAGGGGGATTGGCCGGGTCCTCGGCGAGGAATCATCCTGATCATAATGATGATGATAACAGTGATAATAACTGTAATTATCATCATAAAGTGAGATAACGGAAATGCTTAAATGTGGAGTATGGGGAAATGCTGACGTTTTATGGAGTAAAACATGTATGTATTTTTTATATGTTTATTCAGAAAATTATCTCCATACATTATTTTTTGCAAATTGTGAAAAAATAAACGACATAAATGGCTTATTATTGCAGCATACAAATCACCATCTGTGTTGTTTTTAGTGCCGTAATTGCACTTTCATTTACATTGACAAATCTAAAGAATACAATAGGGTAATTATGATCTCTTGAGTATTATAAACTTTAAGGTGTATTAGGCTAAATAATGATTTGATACTTTTTTATTATTATTTCTTTTTCTGTCCCGCCAAATATATCTTTACGGCATTTGTGTCTGGCTGTCTTTTTTTATCATGGAGCAATTAAGTGCATCCTCTGCATAGCTCAAGGTTTACTTTCATGGTTTGAAACAAAATGCTTAAAAAATAGTTTCGTTCAGTTTGACTGCAGTTTTAGAATGTCTCTCCCCCCCCCCCTCTCTCTCTCTCTCTCTCTCACACACACACACACACTTTCACCCTTTCACCAGCCACACACACACCATGTTGTTGGAGATTAATTGCAGAGAGCGGCCTCGTGGCAGCCAACCTGCTGTCTGTCTGTCTAAACAGTCTCTTGTGAATCTTACAAGGATATAAACAAACTTCCTCCCTCCTCTGAGTTCAGGTTAACGGAATAACAAAAGCTGCTCAGGCTCTTTCACGGCCAGGTGTCACGGCTCGGCCCTTGACGGCACCCGTCTACTCGCTCGCCTCGCGGGCCCCGAATACATTACAATAATTAAGCCTTCCGTGATTTACCTTTCCTTGGAGAGACGTCCAACAATGTAATTAAAAGCAAGCTTGTTATATTAGGTATGAATATTCAAAACGGTGTCAATTAATTAGCCAACAGATCTATCCCATTATGTCTTGCGCCCGCCAAGTCCTTCAAGACACCTAAAGGGTCACCGGTGCTGAAGGAGAGCATATTTTACAACGGCCGTTGGCAAAGTATTTTAATGGCTCGGTTAAGCACCTCTTTGTGTGTACTTTTGCATACGAGAGCGCTTTTAAAAACACATTTTAGTATAGGCTAAATAAAGACTGCATTGTTTTTGTTTTTTTTTGTCATACGCGCGATCTGAAAAATGAGTTGGAACTCTGAGGCCCGCAGAGGCTAACGTGGGTGAGCACATCCGCTTTACACGCGCGGGAAAGATCAATATTAAATCTGTTTTCACAAAGGGGGCCGTTAAGTAGACACCGTGCTCATATGCATAACAAAATTAATTAGGTAGTCTTCTCAGCATCCAACTCCTGGACAAATAACTAGTTGTAAAGCGCACCTTCTGGGCATACTGAACATATGCCGGAATTATCCTTAATTGACTAATTACATAAATTACTCATTAATTTTACAGCACATCAATTATAAAAGATATATCAATTAATTTTGCATAAATTACAGCTGCTGCACACCGCCGAAACAAGGTAGGGGGTGGAAGAGCCGGGAGGTGTATTGAGGGGATGCGGTGTGTGCGCGTGTGTTGGGGGGCGGAGGACGGGGTCGTCTGTTTGTTTCGATAGTCTAATAATTATTTGTTCAGCTCAGGGCAAGATATTCTCTCACCGTTTCCCATTTGAAAAGAGATAATGGCAATTATAATAGGAGTGTTAAAGACCCCTCGTGAAGTCATCACGGGCGCATCGCGGCGGAGCGAGCCATTTAAATCAATTAGTAGGCCTATTGTTTCCAATGAAAATGAGCCGGTTTGGGAGAGACGACGCGAGACTTTACCGTTAGTAATGGGAAATGATTTACTGGCGACGCTTAATGCGCCGTGATATCTCTATTTCCCCATAAAACAGCGGGTGGACGGGGGTGGAGTGGAGGGAAGGGGGACTTAAAGGGTCTTCGCACTGTCTTTTAAAGTTACTAAAAACTTGGATTAAGTTTTATCGACCCTAAAACCTACAGTCAGAACTGCTGGGTAATAATGTGGCTTGTTGAAACTGCAGGGTTACTTCTAGCAATGTTGGGTCCCATGGCGCCTAAAACATTGATCAGATCAAACTCAACCCCCAGACCCACTTTTCCAGTTTGATGCGCTCATCCATGGGTTGACGTTTGTGCACCTGTCAGCTCATCTGAGGTGAAATGTTGTTGCTGACTGTACAAAACTTTGATGGCAGTAATAAGGTAATTACACAGGCAACTCAGCTACCAACAAGCTCTCTCTCTCACTTTATCTCATTCTCTCTCTCTCTCTCTCTCTCTCTCTCTCTCTCTCTCTCTCTCTCTCTCTCTCTCTCTCTCTCTCTCTCTCTCTCTCTCTCTCTCTCTCTCTCTGTCTCTCTCATTCTTGCTCGCTCGTTCTCTCTCTATTTCACACTCTCTGTCTCTTTCTGTCTCTCTCTCTTTCACTCCTGCTCGCACTCTCCCTCTCTCATTTGATCTATCTTTCTCTCTCTGTATCTCAAGGCAGAATGAGAGATGACCAACCAGGTCATGCTGGGGTAGAGGTCAGAAAAGTCATGCTGGGGTAGAGGTCAGGAAGGTCATAATCAAGGCCGCTCAAATACCAGGGCATCACCCTGGGAGTTCCTGGTTCTATACTCTCAGATGCTCTAACAGCTGGGTGAGGTCTGGGGCCTTGCCTCTAACAGCTGGGTGAGGTCTGGAGGTCTGGGGCCTTGCCTCTAACTGCTGGGTGAGGTCTGGAGGTCTGGGGCCTTGCCTCTAACAGCTGGGTGGGGTCTGGAGGTCTGGGGCCTTGCCTCTAACAGCTGGGTGGGGTCTGGAGGTCTGGGGCCTTGCCTCTAACAGCTGGGTGAGGTCTGGAGGTCTGGGGCCTTGCCTCTAACAGCTGGGTGGGGTCTGGAGGTCTGGGGCCTTGCCTCTAACAGCTGGGTGAGGTCTGGAGGTCTGAGGCCTTGCCTCTAACAGCCGGGTGGGGTCTGGAGGTCTGGGGCCTTGCCTCTAACAGCTGGGTGAGGTCTGGAGGTCTGGGGCCTTGCCTCTAACAGCTGGGTGCAGTCTGGAGGTCTGGGGCCTTGCTTCTAACAGCTGGGTGGGGTCTGGAGGTCTGGGGCCTTGCTTCTAACAGCTGGGTGCGGTCTGGAGGTCTGAGGCCTTGCCTCTAACAGCTGGGTGCAGTCTGGAGGTCTGGGGCCTTGCTTCTAACAGCTGGGTGGGGTCTGGAGGTCTGGGGCCTTGCCTCTAACAGCTGGGTGTGGTCTGGAGGTCTGGGGCCTTGCCTCTAACAGCTGGGTGAGGTCTGGAGGTCTGGGGCCTTGCCTCTAACAGCTGGGTGAGGTCTGGAGGTCTGGGGCCTTGCCTCTAACAGCTGGGTGAGGTCTGGAGGTCTGGGGCCTTGCCTCTAACAGCTGGGTGGGGTCTGGAGGTCTGGGGCCTTGCCTCTAACAGCTGGGTGAGGTCTGGAAGTCTGGGGCCTTGCCTCTAACAGCTGGGTGGGGTCTGGAGGTCTGGGGCCTTGCCTCTAACAGCTGGGTGAGGTCTGGAGGTCTGGGGCCTTGCCTCTAACAGCTGGGTGAGGTCTGGAGGTCTGGGGCCTTGCCTCTAACAGCTGGGTGAGGTCTGGAGGTCTGGGGCCTTGCCTCTAACAGCTGGGTGAGGTCTGGAAGTCTGGGGCCTTGCCTCTAACAGCTGGGTGAGGTCTGGAGGTCTGGGGCCTTGCCTCTAACAGCTGAGTGAGGTCTGGAGGTCTGGGGCCTTGCCTCTAACAGCTGGGTGAGGTCTGGAGGTCTGGGGCCTTGCCTCTAACAGCTGGGTGTGGTCTGGAGGTCTGGGGCCTTGCCTCTAACAGCTGGGTGAGGTCTGGAGGTCTGGGGCCTTGCCTCTAACAGCTGGGTGAGGTCTGGAGGTCTGGGGCCTTGCCTCTAACAGCTGGGTGGGGTCTGGAGGTCTGGGGCCTTGCCTCTAACAGCTGGGTGAGGTCTGGAAGTCTGGGGCCTTGCCTCTAACAGCTGGGTGGGGTCTGGAGGTCTGGGGCCTTGCCTCTAACAGCTGGGTGAGGTCTGGAGGTCTGGGGCCTTGCCTCTAACAGCTGGGTGGGGTCTGGAGGTCTGGGGCCTTGCCTCTAACAGCTGGGTGAGGTCTGGAAGTCTGGGGCCTTGCCTCTAACAGCTGGGTGAGGTCTGGAGGTCTGGGGCCTTGCCTCTAACAGCTGGGTGAGGTCTGGAGGTCTGGGGCCTTGCCTCTAACAGCTGGGTGTGGTCTGGAGGTCTGGGGCCTTGCCTCTAACAGCTGGGTGAGGTTTGGAGGTCTGGGGCCTTGCCTCTAACAGCTGGGTGGGGTCTGGAGGTCTGGGGCCTTGGCTCTAACAGCTGGGTGTGGTCTGGAGGTCTGGGGCCTTGCCTCTAACAGCTGGGTGTGGTCTGGAGGTCTGGGGCCTTGCCTCTAACAGCTGGGTGGGGTCTAGAGGTCTGAGGCCTTGCAAGGCTTGGCAGGGACATCCAGGCTGGGGAAGTGGGGACTGGTGTCCAGGAGCTGGAGGAAGCCCATATAAGGGTCAGTTTCTGGTCTGTCTGAGTGAGGGTGGGTGGGAATGCTGGCTGTCATAGGGCTGGGAGTGCTTGATGGACTGCCTATCTCTGTCTCTCCATCTCTCTCTCCCTCCCTCCTCTATGTCTCTCTCCATGTCTCCATCTCTCTCTCCATCTCACTCTCTCCCTCTCTATTTCTCCTTCTCTCTCTTCCTTCCTGTCTTTCTGTGTGTGTCAGCATGATACTGATTCATGCTCAGGTCTTGTCCTGGATCATGTTCTTGTTGGGTTTCGGACGGTGTTTGCAGCACAAACCAGGAAGGAAGGACAGTCCAGTCTGATGTGTGTCTGGCAGCCTTGGTTTCACTTGTTTAAATGAGCTTACGATTAGATATAATTAAAATAAAGCATAATTTTATTGTGGTCATCCATAGAGGGCAAGGGCAATGTCACCTGAGAAAGTTCTGTTTCAAAACCAAAATGATTAATTTTATGACCCCAGATATATTCACTGTCCATAAAAAAAAAAAAAAAAATTCTGACCTGGCATATTTCCCAGATGTGTGTGTGTGAGGTGTACATTAGATTTCAAACTCAGATCCTATAGCTTTAAAAGTATTTTAAACCGCATAAGTATTTGTATTTTTGTTGTTGTTCAATTACCCTGATCGGACTGAATGGCATGTTCTTTTGGACAATATTGTCTATTCAATCCGAGTCGTGAGAAACGAAGCCACACAAGCGCAAACCGGTACGTGCACCCATCCACATACACGCACACACACACACACACACACACACACACACACACACGTAGTGAGGCCTTATCATCAGTTATTTCGACACGTTTACTGCGCTGCATTCTGCTTCTCTGTTGCCGGACACGACAGGGCGCTGTCCATCTTGGCAGACTGCTCTCCCGTTACGAGGTGCCTCGTTTCAACCGGAGACGTTTTTCTCATTGGCGGGAGCGACTCCAGCAAAGGGTACGCGGTTGGATTCATTGAGCGCGTTCCCGCTGGATATTTTCCCGTCACACCCACTCCATCTCGGGGCAGCCCAGGGAGTCAGGACCACTAGCTGAGCCAGTGCTGCAGTGAGCGCAGCGGGGGGACGTAGTAGCGCATCGGCGCGGCGAACACACCAGAACCAGCGTCGTCAACTTGCACACGGAGACGGTTACAGCGTCACAGCGCACTTACAGAGTGCCGATATGGATGAATATTTGCGGAGGGCTAAGCGTACGCTGGTGAGTTATCCTACACAGCCGCTGGACAAATATGGTTTTGTTGGTAAATGAGATGATGACGTAGGCTACGGAAGGGTGCTACAGGCAGCGATCCTGTTGCTGCAAAGCGCGCGTGCAGCCTCCCTCTCACTTGTCTCTCCAAGCACCTGTAGAACTACAGAGACTAGCCTAAGTCGATTATTTTGCCAAACAAGCGAACTCCATATTTATTCATTATCCCTAAATTACAGCACATCAGGGAGTGTGCGAGGAAGGAAGTCACGACAAGAAGCTTCTGTATGACCGGTTTCACAGTTCATAGATAGGGAACCTGTTTTTGCTGGACATATTTGCATACAGGCCTGAACGAACCGAAATGGCCTACAGGTCTCAGGCAAATCACCGGAAATTTAGCATCGAAACAGAGGAATGATGCATCATTTAATTGCAGGTGTAATGTGTGCTGTGTGTTCATTGCAGTTTGTAGACATCTCAGTGTTACAGTCAGCCAAATATAGCGCTTGGTCAGACTTGTTAACTTTAATAAGTTAATGTGTAAATGGGTGTGGCCTTCCTCCAGGGAAGCATTCTGATTGGCTTGACATTCCTCAATATACTGAACATGAGCAACACAGAGATGGCCCTGGACTAGCAGAGAGAGAGAGAGAGAGAGAGAGAGAGAGAGAGAAAGAGAGACAATGGAAAGGGAGAGTAAAAGCGTTGTTACTCAGAGGTGAAATAACAAGTTTATCCGAGGACGCGCGTGAGGGTAAACCTGAGAGAGGTGGAAGGAGAATGAGGGCCAGATGTGGGTCGGAGCGATGCTTCGGTAGTGAGTCACAGGCTGGAAACACTGAATAACACGTTCCCCAACTTCTGAACTGATCCCCTGCTTCCTCCGTGTACCTGCTGTCTCTCATTCAAGTTCTCCCCCTTTCGCTCCCTTCTCCCTCCATCTTTATTTTCTCTCTCTCCATCTATCTGACCCCCTCCCCCACCCCCTCCCTCTCTCTCTCTCTCTCTCTCTCTCTCTCTCTCTCTCTCTCTCTCTCTCTCTCACTCTCTAACCTTGTCCATATCTGTCTGTCCAACACAGCAGTAATTCTTCTCATCCTTCTCCACGGTGCATGGCATTCACCCAGAACACCCATACCACTAATAGGCTTGGCTTTAAGTGCTTACTGGACCCACCTCTCTCCTCCCTCTCCTCCATTCCTCCATCTGTCTGAACCTGACTTTCTGTCTCTCTCTCTTTCTCTCTCTGGCATGGCGCTAAGTTAATGTGCTGAGTGGTTGGTGGTATTTGGTCCTCTGGTCCTCCTTCACTCTCTCTCACACACACACACACACACACACACACACACACACACACACACACAGGGGGCTGTTTGAGAAGCAGCACTTTGTTCCGGTCTGGGTAGGGTGGATGGGGTAGGCTGGGTCAGAGCAGGTGGGTGAGATCGTCCTTCAGGCTGGGTCAGAGCAGGTGACCACACTCAAGATCCTCAAAGAGAGTGTGCAAGGGTGTGTGTGTGTGTGTGTGTGTGTACAGCTCGATTAAGTGGCAGTGTGAATCAGGGCTCAGTAAATGGGGGTGAGGTGGAAATCTGCTGTAGATCAGCTGTAGTCAATGAGTGGAGTCTTCAGTGCTGGCAGCTTTATATCATCCTAGTTGAATCAAAAGACCCCACCCCCAACATCTCTTTCTCTCTGTCTGTCTCTCTCTTTCTCTCAATATCACTCTAATTCTCTGCCTGTCTCTCTCTCTTTGCTCTCTCCTTCTCTATCATCCTCTATTTACTTCTCTTTCTCTCTGTCTCTCAGTCTCTTGATATGATCACCATCTCTGGGGAAGAGGAGGGAGGGGAGAGGGGAGAGGGGTGAAAGAGGGAGAGAGAGCTTCGATCTGCCATAGCAGATCCGTCAGTTGGACCGCATCTCCCAGTTTAAAAATCAGACCAAAAAGTATCTGTTTAGAATGGCTTTTACTGATTCTATTTCTTGATCTGTATGTTTCACTGTGGTGTATGTTTGTGTTTTCATACTGTTTTGTTTATGTGTTTTTATGATGTATGGTGTGCGTGAGTGCCGTGAAAGGCACCTAAAAATAAAGGCATTATTATTATTATTTTGATTATTATAGAGATCACAACCAGAGAGAGAAACAGTGAAACAAACAGTGATGCTACTGAAGAGTGTAGAAGAGAGGAGGGTAGCAAATGGAAGAGAGGACAGGGAAAGAGGAGAGGATGGGAGAGGAGAGGAGAGTAGGGGAGGGGAGAGGAGAGGAGAAGAGGGGAGAGGAGGGGAGGGGAGGGGAGAGGATGGGAGAGGAGAAGAGAGGAGAAGAGGGGAGAGGAGGGGAGGGGAGAGGAGAGGAGAAGAGGGGAGAGGAGGGGAGAGGAGGGGAGGGGAGAAGAGGGGAGGGGAGGGGAGGGGAGAAGAGAGGAGAAGAGGGGAGAGGAGGGGAGAGGATGGGAGAGGAGAAGAGAGGAGAGGAGAAGAGGGGAGAGGAGAGGAGAGGAGAGGAGGGGAGGGGAGAAGAGGGGAGAGGAGGGGAGGGGAGAGGATGGGAGAGGAGAAGAGAGGATAGGAGAGGAGGGGAGGGGAGGGGAGGGGAGGGGAGGGGAGGGGAGGGGAGAGGAGAGGAGAGGAGAGGAGAGGAGAGGAGAGGAGAGGAGAGGAGAGGAGAGGAGGGGAGGGGAGAGGAGGGGAGGGGAGAAGAGGGGAGGGGAGAGGATGGGAGAGGAGAAGAGAGGATAGGAGAGGAGGGGAGGGGAGGGGAGAGGAGAGGAGAGGAGAGGAGAGGAGAGGAGAGGAGAGGAGAGGAGAGGAGAGGAGAGGAGAGAAGAGAAGAGAAGAGAAGAGAAGAGGAGAGGAGAGGAGAGGAGAGGAGAGGAGAGGAGAGGAGAGGAGAGGAGAGGAGAGGAGAGGAGGGGAGGGGAGGGGAAGGGAGGGGAGAGGATGGGAGAGGAGAAGAGAGGATGTAAATGTTGAATTGAGATGAGTTTACTGTAGCTGCAGTACAGTGCAGTGTGTGTTCTCTCTTTGGTCTGTGGTGAGTCTACTGCAGTGGAAGGAGATAGCGAGTGGCCTTTTTTCACTAATGCATCTCTTCCTTCTGTGGTCATCTGGAATCGACCTGCTCTCCCTCCCTTTCTCTCTCCTTCCTCCCTTCTTCTTCCTCTCCCTCCCCCCCTCTCTCCCTCTATTACCCCTCTTTATTCTTTATGTCTTTCTTTTTTCCCTCCCTCCCTCTCTCCCTCTGTCTTTCCGTCCCTCACCCCTTCATTTATTTCTCACCCACCCACCCTCATAACCTCACTGATCCCTATATCCTGCCTTCCTCTCATCCCTCCCCCTCTCATCCCTTCCCTCTCTGCTCTCCCTCCACCCGTAATATGAGTCTTGCCTGGCAAAAAGAAGATATGAGCATGTTCAACTGATACCATCCCTCCCTCCCCTTCCTTCCTCTCCTCCCCCCTCCTCTCTTATTACAAAGCTCACCATGCAGATTATCAGGCTCATCCATGTGGCGAGGGTGTGGAGTGTTTCTGTGTGCTGGGTGAGGGAGGGAGCACTGAGAGCTACTCTGTATGCTTTGCACACACACACACACGTGCACACACACACACACGTGCACACACACACACGCACGTGTACACACACACACAGCCAGTGCAGTTTATACAGAACTGTACACATCGGTACTGACCAGATCAAAGCGTGCTTATTCATGTTCCTCATTATTTATGCATGATACCCCTGCAGTACTGCACTGTCACCCTGTCACACCGCTGCAGTAATATCACCTGTCTGACAGATCACACTGCTATCTGAGAGCACCACAACACCCTCGTGACTAAAGACCCCTGTGTCGGGGGGGGTGTGTGTTTGGGTGAGGGTGCGTGCCTGTGTGTGTGTGTGTGGGTGTGTGTATGTGTATGTGTGCATGTGTGTGTGGGTGTGGGTGTGTGTATGTGTATGCGTGCATGTGTGTGTGTGTGTGGGTGTGTGTATGTGTATGCG
Source organism: Hypomesus nipponensis (assembly GCF_054491055.1). Taxonomy (NCBI): domain Eukaryota; kingdom Metazoa; phylum Chordata; class Actinopteri; order Osmeriformes; family Osmeridae; genus Hypomesus; species Hypomesus nipponensis. The sequence goes on along the minus strand of NC_140384.1, from coordinate 9,111,426 downwards.
TGCATGTGTGTGTGGGTGTGTGTGTGTGTTTCCAGCTGGAGGGGTCTGGAGTTCCTCTAGTCCATGCAGTTCTTGGAGGACCAGCTCCTGATGTGGACGTGGTGGCATCAACACTGAGCTATGCCTACTACCTCAATCAGGTGTGTGGACTAGAGCATCTTGTCCTCTGTGTTTGTGTGTGTGTACATGTGTGAGTTTGTGCATGTGTGTGTGTGCATGCATGCCTGTTTGTGTGTGTGTGATATGTAGTGTTTACCGTGTGTGTGTTTCAGAGGGTGTCGTCAGAGTGTGTGTGCGTGCCGGTGCTGTGCGGGCGGCGCGGTGAGTTACCGGAGGGCACAGCGTGGTTCCTGCGCAGGGTGAGTGTGTGTGAGGCGTCTCTACTGTGGAGAGACGACATCAACCTGCTGCAGCTTAACCAGTGTGGGAAGCTGTCCCTCACCCTGCTGACCGACGGCCTGCTGGACAGGTACCCAACACACACACACTAGCACACACACACACATTAACACACACACACACTAACACACACACACACACACACATTAACACACACACACTAACACACACACATTAACACACACATACACATTAACACACAGACACACACACACGCAAACAAACACACACACAGAGCCACACACGCAACCAAGCGCACTGACACATTCAAATGGACACGCACGCACACACACACATTCAGTCGTACCCTGACCCATTAGCGATGCAGGATGATCATTAGCCCCTCCCCCCCTGTGTCTCAGCTCAGACTTCCAGGCGCTGGAGTCCAACATCCTGCGAGTGGTCCATCGCCACGGGCAACGGGATGCTGAGGAGGGGGCATCGTCCACGGCGACGCTGGTCGCCAGGGAGATTCTTCAAGAAGCAGCCGAGCGTGTGGCAGGGCCGCTGGGGGAGGTGCTGGGAGGTGAGGCCCGTTGGCGCCCCCCGGAGGGAGTAATGGGGCGATGCAGGACACACACAAATCCTTCGACATGACTCGCTTAGCACGCACCAGGGGGGGTTGTTGACCAAGAATAGGGGAGAGGGAGAGAGAGAGAACAATTGAAAGAGAAAGAGAGGGAGAGAGTGGGGGAAATAAATGGAGAGATGGAAAGAGAGAGGGAGAGAGAAAGAGAGAGAAATGTAGAGAGAGGGAGTGATGAAGAGGGAGAGAGGCATAAGAGGAGGGATGAAGAGGTCTGGATGAAGGACATGTCGAAAGAATAACTAGTCCTGACTTCAAGAGAAGGAGAATCATGTTGTGTTTGTCTGTTGCCTTCAGGCACTGTACTCTGACTGGGCAGGTTTGTTTGTGTGTGTTTGTATGTGTGTGTGTGTATCTGTGTGTGTGCCTATTTGTATAGTGTGAGTATGTGTATGTGTCTTTATGTATTTGTGTGTGTACAGTACGTGTCTATAAACGCGTGTGTGTGTATATGTACGTATGTGTGTATGTATTTGTGTATGTGTGGGTTTAGGAGATCTTATTCTCTTGTGTCAGTGTAGAACTGCACATGTGACAGATCTTAGCTCTCCAGCCCTCACTTCACCATCGAGCATAATGTACCCAATGTACTCTGTGTCTATGTGTGTGTGGAGGATGGATGGATAGAAGGGAGGATAGAAGGATGAAAGGGAGGATAGCAAGGAGGATAGAAGGATGAAAGGGAGGATAGCAGGGAGGATAGCAGGGAGGATAGAAGGATGAAAGGGAGGATAGCAGGGAGGATAGAAGGATGAAAGGGAGGATAGCAAGGAGGATAGAAGGATGAAAGGGAGGATAGCAGGGAGGATAGCAGGGAGGATAGAAGGATGAAAGGGAGGATAGCAGGGAGGATAGAAGGATGAAAGGGAGGATAGCAGGGAGGATAGAAGGATGAAAGGGAGGATAGCAGGGAGGATAGAAGGATGAAAGGGAGGATAGAAGGGAGGATAGAAGGATGAAAGGGAGGATAGCAGGGAGGATAGAAGGATGAAAGGGAGGATAGCAGGGAGGATAGAAGGATGAAAGGGAGGATAGCAGGGAGGATAGAAGGATGGATGGAAGGATGAAAGGGAGGATAGCAGGGAGGATAGAAGGATGAAAGGGAGGATAGCAGGGAGGATAGAAGGATGAAAGGGAGGATAGCAGGGAGGATAGAAGGATGAAAGGGAGGATAGCAGGGAGGATAGAAGGATGAAAGGGAGGATAGCAGGGAGGATAGAAGGATGAAAGGGAGGATAGAAGGGAGGATAGAAGGATGAAAGGGAGGATAGCAGGGAGGATAGAAGGATGAAAGGGAGGATAGCAGGTAGGATAGAAGGATGAAAGGGAGGATAGCAGGGAGGATAGAAGGATGAAAGGGAGGATAGCAGGGAGGATAGAAGGATGAAAGGGAGGATAGCAGGGAGGATAGAAGGATGAAAGGGAGGATAGCAGGGAGGGTAGAAGGATGAAAGGGAGGATAGCAGGGAGGATAGAAGGATGAAAGGGAGGATAGCAGGGAGGATAGAAGGATGAAAGGGAGGATAGCAGGGAGGATAGAAGGATGGATGGAAGGATGAAAGGGAGGATAGCAGGGAGGATAGAAGGATGAAAGGGAGGATAGCAGGGAGGATAGAAGGATGAAAGGGAGGATAGCAGGGAGGATAGAAGGATGAAAGGGAGGATAGCAGGGAGGATAGAAGGATGGATGGAAGGATGAAAGGGAGGATAGCAGGGAGGATAGAAGGATGAAAGGGAGGATAGCAGGGAGGATAGAAGGATGAAAGGGAGGATAGCAGGGAGGATAGAAGGATGGATGGAAGGATGAAAGGGAGGATAGCAGGGAGGATAGAAGGATGGATGGAAGGATGAAAGGGAGGATAGCAGGGAGGATAGAAGGATGGATGGAAGGATGAAAGGGAGGATAGCAGGGAGGATAGAAGGATGAAAGGGAGGATAGAAGGGAGGATAGAAGGATGGATGGAAGGGAGGATAGCAGGGAGGATAGAAGGATGGATGGAAGGGAGGATAGCAGGGAGGATAGAAGGATGGATGGAAGGGAGGATAGCAGGGAGGATAGAAGGATGAAAGGGAGGATAGCAGGGAGGATAGAAGGATGATAGGGAGGATAGCAGGGAGGATAGAAGGATGAAAGGGAGGATAGCAGGGAGGATAGAAGGATGAAAGGGAGGATAGCAGGGAGGATAGAAGGATGAAAGGGAGGATAGCAGGGAGGATAGAAGGATGAAAGGGAGGATAGCAGGGAGGATAGAAGGATGAAAGGGAGGATAGCAGGGAGGATAGAAGGATGGATGGAAGGATGAAAGGGAGGATAGCAGGGAGGATAGAAGGATGAAAGGGAGGATAGCAGGGAGGATAGAAGGATGAAAGGGAGGATAGCAGGGAGGATAGAAGGATGAAAGGGAGGATAGCAGGGAGGATAGAAGGATGGATGGAAGGATGAAAGGGAGGATAGCAGGGAGGATAGAAGGATGAAAGGGAGGATAGCAGGGAGGATAGAAGGATGAAAGGGAGGATAGCAGGGAGGATAGAAGGATGGATGGAAGGATGAAAGGGAGGATAGCAGGGAGGATAGAAGGATGGATGGAAGGATGAAAGGGAGGATAGCAGGGAGGATAGAAGGATGGATGGAAGGATGAAAGGGAGGATAGCAGGGAGGATAGAAGGATGAAAGGGAGGATAGAAGGGAGGATAGAAGGATGGATGGAAGGGAGGATAGCAGGGAGGATAGAAGGATGGATGGAAGGGAGGATAGCAGGGAGGATAGAAGGATGGATGGAAGGGAGGATAGCAGGGAGGATAGAAGGATGGATGGAAGGGAGGATAGAGGGAGGATAGAAGGATGGATGGAAGGGAGGATAGCAGGGAGGATAGAGGGATGGATGGAAGGGAGGATAGAGGGAGGATAGAAGGATGGATGGAAGGGAGGATAGAGGGAGGATAGAAGGATGGATGGAAGGGAGGATAGAGGGAGGATAGAAGGATGGATGGAAGGATGAAAGGGAGGATAGCAGGGAGGATAGAAGGATGGATGGAAGGATGAAAGGGAGGATAGCAGGGAGGATAGAAGGATGGATGGAAGGATGAAAGGGAGGATAGCAGGGAGGATAGAAGGATGGATGGAAGGATGAAAGGGAGGATAGCAGGGAGGATAGAAGGATGAAAGGGAGGATACAAGGGAGGATAGAAGGATGGATGGAAGGGAGGATAGCAGGGAGGATAGAAGGATGGATGGAAGGGAGGATAGCAGGGAGGATAGAAGGATGGATGGAAGGGAGGATAGCAGGGAGGATAGAAGGATGGATGGAAGGGAGGATAGAGGGAGGATAGAAGGATGGATGGAAGGGAGGATAGCAGGGAGGATAGAGGGATGGATGGAAGGGAGGATAGAGGGAGGATAGAAGGATGGATGGAAGGGAGGATAGAGGGAGGATAGAAGGATGGATGGAAGGGAGGATAGAGGGAGGATAGAAGGAAGGATGAAAGGGAGGATAGCAGGGAGGATAGAAGGATGGATGGAAGGGAGGATAGAGGGAGGATAGAGGGATAGAAGGATGGATGGAAGGGAGGATAGAGGGAGGATAGAGGGATAGAAGGATGGATGGAAGGGAGGATAGCAGGGAGGATAGAGGGATGAAAGGGAGGATAGCAGGGAGGATAGAAGGATGGATGGAAGGGAGGATAGCAGGGAGGATAGAAGGATGGATGGAAGGGAGGATAGCAGGGAGGATAGAAGGATGGATGGAAGGGAGGATAGCAGGGAGGATAGAAGGATGGATGGAAGGGAGGATAGAAGGATGGATGGAAGGGAGGATAGAGGGAGGATAGAAGGATGGATGGAAGGGAGGATAGAAGGATGGATGAAAGGGAGGATAGAGGGAGGATAGAAGGATGGATGGAAGGGAGGATAGCAGGGAGGATAGAAGGATGGATGGAAGGGAGGATAGAAGGATGGATGAAAGGGAGGATAGAGGGAGGATAGAAGGATGGATGGAAGGGAGGATAGCAGGGAGGATAGAAGGATGGATGGAAGGGAGGATAGAAGGATGGATGAAAGGGAGGATAGAGGGAGGATAGAAGGATGGATGGAAGGGAGGATAGCAGGGAGGATAGCAGGGAGGATAGCAGGGAGGATAGAAGGATGGATGGAAGGGAGGATAGAGGGAGGATAGAAGGATGGATGGAAGGGAGGATAGAGGGAGGATAGCAGGGAGGATGGAAGGGAGGATAGCAGGGAGGATAGAAGGATAGAAGGATGGATGGAAGGGAGGATAGCAGGGAGGATAGAAGGGAGGATAGAGGGAGGATAGAAGGGAGGATAGAGGGAGGATAGAAGGGAGGATAGAGGGAGGATAGAAGGGAGGATAGCAGGATGGATGGAAGGGAGGATAGAGGGAGGATAGAAGGATGGATGGAAGGGAGGATAGCAGGGAGGATAGCAGGATGGATGGAAGGGAGGATAGAGGGAAGTATAGAAGAGGGTTGTCTCCACTGTCCTGTGCTCCTGGTCTCCAGAGGCCTTGAGGCTGGAGTCGGAGCAGCTGGGTGGTAAAGCAGGCCATAGGTGGGCGGAGCTAGAGGACCTCCTGCGGAGCCTTGAAGAGCGGAGTGGCCACGCCCCTTGTGATGTCAGGACAGGTCAAAGACAGGAAGAGGCGGAGCTTCAAGGTGTGTTGTTTTTCCACTTTTACAGTTACGAACTTGTAATGTTTTGTTTCGTTTAGTTTTTGCTTATATGATAGATACCCAGTAACATATTTGTGTACTATTTTGTGTGTGTGTTTATATAGCTGTCACATGGTGTTGTATTGTACTGTATACGTGTGTGTGTTTGTACTTGTGTGTGTTGGTTTGGTGTGTGTGTGTGCACGTGCCTCTGTGTGCGTGTCGTGAATAGGTGAGGACATGGACCAGCTGCTCTTCAGGGATCTAAAGGAGTTCTCTGATGGAGAGATGACTGTGTCCTTCAGCACAGTGTCTGCAGACCTGGAGGTACATTTACATTTACATTTAGTCATTTAGCAGACGCTCTTATCCAGAGCGACTTACAGTAAGTACAGGGACATTCTCTTCGAGGCAAGTAGGGTGAAGTGCCTTGCCCAAGGACACAACGTCATTTGGCACAGCGGGGAATCGATCCAGCAAACTTCTGATTACTAGCCCGACTCCCTCACCGCTCAGCCATCTGACTCCCTAGGTAAGGACCTCCCCTCTCCTCTCCTCTCCTCACACTGCTCTGCCACAAAGTGGCCAAATGTGTGGCGGTCAGTTGTGGCACAACATGCAGTGTATAAATGTCCAGAAGTCGCATCTAAAAAAGGAACTTTCCAGACCAACCGGAACCTCAGTCGAAAAAACTTGGCGACTTCGATGAATCTGAAACTAACTTGGGAGAAGAAAAGGTCTACTTACTCTGTCTGTGGAGAGGCACACGTGAACAATCATGCTAATTCATGCAGGTCCTCTGGAGTGTAGAGAGAGTGGTGCTAGAGTCGTTAGTGGAGCCACAGGTCTGGTGTGGCCTGGTGTGTCTGCAGAGAGAGCAGGTTGAGATGCTCTCCTCTATGTAGGCCTTATGGTAATCCTCACTGGGACATAGCCTGCTCTCTGCTTCCTGTTCCCAGCATCCCAACAGCTCACCTGGCCCGGGCCCAGACCCACACACACACTCTCGCTACGCACACACACACACATGTATATGCACGCATGTGCACGCGCTGGCACGTGCACGCATATGTACCCTCACACACACATGCGCAGGAACGTACACACACACACACACTCGCTCACGGAGGGTAAAGTCACTCTTCACTTCTGCTCTAGCATCCGACTCACTCCCTCCCCCCACACCCAACTCCCTTCCAGCCTCTCTCCCTGTCGCAACTTCTAATGCGACTCCCGAAAAATTCATTTATTATTTCTTTTATATCTCTTCCCAAAGCTCATTTTTCTCCCAGGCTGCCCGGTGTGCAGTGTTAGGGTATGTGCAGAATAAATGATATCTGTAGCTGTGGGGGAGAGCGCTGCCTCCCTCAGAAACTACCTTACGTCCAAGGAACATTAAACATCACATCCTCGTTTAGCGAATAAATAACCATTCATTTGAATGGCTTTGTGTGCGCCGGACTTCTGTGCATATTTTACCAGCGCAAGCGGAGGCCCCATTAGGGACTTAATATAGAATAAATGGCCGGGGGCGTGAGTCAGACGGCCCCAGACCCAGCAGCCTCATGGTGGGACACTAATGATCTTCGAGGGGCTACTGCCGAAACCGTTATATGCATGTCATTTGCGATATGTATATATTTATATATTATTTTTTAATTGTGTTTGAGAAGTACAAAACGATAAGCGTATCATTTAGGTCTGGGGGTTTCTTGGGTAGTTTCTTTTTTTTGTTGTTGTCGCAAATGCTTTTTCAAAAACTAAATAAATTTGATTCAATTAGTCCGTAATGGTGTGTGTGTGTGTGTGTGTTTAGGCGGATACAGAGGGAGGGATGTGAGATTTGTACAAGTGCTTTAAAAAGCGATTTGGAAGCCGCTGATTGTCTTGTTAGCATAAGAGGGAGTCCCTGATACTGTGGTCTTGGTAGAAGGACGTCCTGGGTACTGACATCAAACAGCTACAGTTTGGAGTGACAGACTTCTTCTATGGACGGGGGGAGGAGTCATGAGTCATGGAAGGTTTCAATGTTTTATGGTTTTGTAAACAAAGTCATAGGGTGAATAAAGCCATTGAGCGATGACGGCATGTAGGTTTGTCCATGTGACCATGTGTGGGGGTTGGTGTGCGTGTGCAGGCATGTGTGTGTGTGTGTGTGTGTGTGTGTGTTGGCCTGTGTCTGTGTTCTGTCCATGCAAGCCAATCAGCTCTAAGTGCCTGTGGGACAATTGTATTTATTGTTTTTCAATGTACAGTCTATCTTTCTTCTCCTTATGTCCTTTTCTTTTTTCCTCCTTTCCTCGTCTCCTCTCTCCTTTCCTGAAGCCTCGGCCACTAGCAGTCTGTCTCCATCCACACGACACATTAGACACATCCTACAGTTTAGTTATGTACACCAGCATTTAATAGTAACGACTTAGAATTTAAGATGTTTACGTTTATATCTGTGCCGCAGTTTATATCTGTGACACAGTGAGGTCTTAATGTATGAGTGTGTGTCTGTGTGTGCACACCAGACATATTGAGGTTTTGGTGTGTGTGTGTGTGTGTTCCACGGCCCAGTAATTAGTGTTGGCAGATGAGGCGTTGGTGGGATGAAGAGTTTGCACGCTGAGGAGTTGATGAACTGTAGGAGAAAGGGGGGCCTCAGGCAGCTCACACGTACAGCTTAGCATATTCATGAGTGTGTGTGTGTGTGTGTGTGTGTGTATTTTACTATGTGTTGACATATGATGTTTAAATGTTGTTGTTTTTTGGTAAGTTTATGAAAGATTCTGTATTTATATCATTTAGTGAAAAAGCTCGACTCAGTTGTTGTCTTTCGTGTCAGGGTTAACGTGTGAGGCGTCAGGTCAGAACGTTCGAGTGCTCCTAACGTTCTGCTCCCGTCTTCTCCGGTTTCTTCCGGTTGTCCGTGACGCTTACCGTCGTGCTTGTCGAGCCAACTTTGTTACTGATAACATTGTTTGTTGTCGTCGTCGTTTGTTGTTTTTCCTCCAGCTCTCCTGTTTGTTTATGCCAGACCAGTTTTTTCCAGCTCCGCCTGCAAATAATGATGCTGTGCTAATTGTGGGCCTGCAGACAGAGAGCTGCTGGAGCCTGGCTGATGAGGCCTCACCCTGGGACAGCAGGTGCAGGACAGCCCTCCGAGGGACACAGATTGAAGGCCTCCTCTCTCTCTCTCTCTCTCTCTCTCTCTCTCTCTCTCTCTCTCTCTCTCTCTCTCTCTCTCTCTCTCTCTCTCTCTCTCTCTCTCTCTCTTTCTCTCTCTCTCTC
>NC_140384.1:9057500-9100000 GCF_054491055.1 Hypomesus nipponensis | reverse complement strand
CCGTCGAGAAACAAATGGCAGACAGACTGTCGCTCTGCGTGTCATCTGAAGACTTTGCGCCCCTCTCTTTCTCTATCCTCTCTCTATCTCTCTCTCTCTATCCTCTCTCTATCTCTCTCTCTCTATCCTCTCTCTATCTCTCTCTCTCTATCCTCTCTCTATCTCTCTCTCTCTATCTTCTCTCTATCTCTCTCTCTCTATCCTCTCTCTATCTCTATCTCGCTCTATCTTCTCTCTTCAGCCTCTCTTTCTCCATCCTCTCTCTATATTTCCTCTCTGGCCCTATACGATGTATATGTGCACTGGTGTTTGTGTTTGTTTCCCTTCAATTCTTCCGGGTATTCATTTTAAGGGGCTTTGCTTATTACTCTACATCACAAAATGTGTGCCTTTGGGTTGTGTGTGTATGTTTGTGTGTGTGTGTGGGTGTGTGTGCGGTTGTGCATGTGAGTGAACATGTGTGTTTTCAACAAGGCTGGAAGGCCTCATCGGACTCATCAGGATATCTGTGATGAAAAATGACTGTGTCTGAAAGATGAGTTGTGTGTGCGTACGTGTGCATGTGACTGTGCGTGTGTGTGGAGATTGATGGGATTCTCTCTAGCAGTAGCCATGTTGTTGGGGGAGCGGGGGAAAGGGGAGAGAGGGGGGAGAGGAGGGAGGAGAGGAGGGGGGAGAAGAGGGAGGAGAGGAGGGAGGAGAGGAGAGAGGAGAGGAGGGGAGAGAGGAGGGAGGAAAGGGAGAGGAGAGAGGAGGGGGGAGAGGAAGGAGGAGAGGGAGAGGAGGGGGAGAGGGAGAGGAGGGGGAAAGAGAGAGGAGGGGGAGAGGAGGAGGGAGGAGGGGGAGAGGAGGGGGAGAGGGAGAGGAGGTTGTCTACTACTCAGGTTAATATTGACTCAGCCTGGGCAGCTACATGCCTGCAGCAACCATCAATCACATCCACTGGGCCACACACACACATCCACTGGGCCACACACACACATCCACTGGGCCACACACACACATATTGACCAGGAACCAAGGCTTTTCTTAGGTCCCAGAATTTCTTAGTGAGCTGCCATGCATCTTTCAGTTCCACATACAGCAGTAGTTGGATAAACAGATCTAAAACAACATTTGTTTATCCGTGCTATTCGGTTGGCTTATGTCAATTTCATTCTTTTTCAATGTTGATGTATTGCTTCATCAGAACTATGTAGACTTATATCTTAAACGTTTTTATCTGAAAGTTACAGTGACTCGAGCAACTATACTAACAACTCCACTCACAACAAATGTAGTTTAATCTTGTTGTTTGTTTTCAAACAAAATGCAACTCTACACTTTCCTACGAACACTGTCTTGCAAACGGATGACACAGTTCATCATCAGAGGGGAGAGAAGGGTAAAAAAACAACAGTTCCTTTCACAAACAAAACCATTAATTAATGCAACCCTGTTTCCATCAATCACCTCCTCTGTCAGGGAATTAGCATACTCTCTGAATGTTGGATGTGTTATAAGAGCAAACAGTTCATTTCCAAAACATCAATCAGTCGAGTCTCTTTACCCCTCCCTGGGCTGTGACATATTCGTCTCTCATCAACACACAAAGAGACTCTTAACTCTTTTAACACTTTTCACAAATTAAAAACATATGTGCCTCAAAAGACAGGGGTCCCAAAAGTTTTAGATTTTTAATTTAATTTATTTTTATGAGTATAGATGAGGGGGGTTCGTTAATTAAATGTGATGTATTTTGCGCACAAAAGACGATCAGAAAATAAATTATGTAATCGACAATTCACAATCCTTTTTCTCATTTATATCATTTTATTGTTCAAGACGCATTCATCAGATTCCCTGTAATGCAAAGTCAATGAGGTGGGTTTACCTCCCAGTTTGGCCTGTTAGGTGTAATCCCCGCTAGTCCAAGCACTTGTCCTCTCCAAGTTGGACTGGAACTCGCTTCTCGCCGGTCGCCCAGCACGCGCAACCTGCCCTCTTCAGAGGATTCAGAAGGCAGCGGCCCGCGTGGTCTTCAAACTATCCAAAAGCTCTCATGTCACCCTGCTCTTCATCTCCCTCCACTGGCTACCCATCATGGATCTTCGCTTTTTTTATAGTTCTATGTCTGTTATTTTATATGGAACTTGGCGTCTGAAATAAATATATATATATATATATATATATATATATATATATCAAAGTGACTAAATGACTAAATGTAAATCCCTTTGTGAGACACAGGTTCAGCAAACAGTGCCTCACCCACATTTACAGTGGCCTGCCCTCACTAAACTGTCACATCTGTCAGTTATTACCATAGGTTTATTACCATCATTAAACTTCTTAGGCTTATTGTGCTGTTCCTCATTCCTGTCTAGAACTGGGGCGATCGAGTTGACCAGCTGAAGACGTTTTGCCGTTCACACGGTTACGAGAGCCTGGTGTTGTACTCGAGCGTGCTGAGTGGAGATCATACTCCAGGCCACCAGGTGGCAGTGTTCTCTGTCAACACAGACATCCTCAACCAGGTAGGACTGGGAGGACTGGAGGAGGAGGGGGCTGGGGATTAACTGTTGGGACTTTCAACACTTTAGTGGATCTGAATGTGAGCCATTTATGACAGATCAGGGCCTTTGATGATAACAGTACATACAAAGTACAAATGTTTGGGACAACCTCGTTGTTATAATCAGTGACCTATGCTCTTTTGTAAAGCTCTCTCTTGGAAGTCGCTTTGGATTAAAGCGTCTGCTAAATGCATGAATGTAAAGCACTGTTATCATCCCCAATTACTACAGAATCTCACACCAGTGAACTCTCATTAAACCTGTCTTTTCAACCTCCGAATCAGACTTTACAACAATAATGTAGATTATCTTACTAAATTTGTGCGTAAGTGGATTAATCTTAAACTGATAAAAAAATTCAAGGCAGAATTTCTGTAAAAGAGCTCATGTAGAAGACGTGCTGTTGTTCTCATTTTTGTAGAGATTCTGTTTATAGAGATACTGTTTGTGTCTATGTCCCTGTGTGTGTATGTATGTATGTATGTGTGTGTCTGTATGTTTGTGTGTCTGTCTGTGTGTGTGTCTGTGTGTCTTTGTCTGTGTGTCGTCCTTCTTGCTCTTCCAGATCTGCTGCGAGTTCGAGGAATGTTCCAGCCCCTCACTGGAGATGGAGGCGACAGACTGTCTGCAGGGCTGCCTGCAGCTCTACCACCTCCCCGCCCCTCCTCCGGCCCCCCCCGCAGGGCTTCCCAGCCCCCCGCAGGAGCTCCAAGCCCTGCTCCGTGGCTTCCTGGGCAGGAGGACCCACGTCCTCTCCTGCCACCCCAGCAGCAGGACCTCTTCCACGGAGGGCGTGGCCGGCAGCGCCCCCCTCTCCCAGGGCTCCTCCGGGGTCACCGACATGGACGGCTCGGACGCGGAGAGGGCCGAGGGCGCGGTCTCCGCGGCGACGGTGGTCGGGGCGGACCTGGTGAGCCCGGACAGCGGCATGGCGACCGTCCGCAGTAGCCGCTCGTCGAAAGAGAGCTCCGTGTTCCTCAGCGACGAAAGCCCCGTCGCCGAGGCGACCGCGGCGGGAGGGCCGCTGCTCAACCCGTCCCTCCTGTCGCCCGTCCCGCCCGAGAGACGACGATCCAGTCGTAACCGTAGCGACAACCTGGACCTGTTCAGCTTCGACCCCCTGCACTGCAGTCCCGCCTCCGTTTCACCGGGGGCAGCCTCCGCCAGGGTGAGAGGGGGGTGTGCAGAGAGTTCCAGCTTGTCCGAGTTTGACGAGCTCAGCCTGGTGGATTTTTCGACCCCGGGGTCAGGGGTCGGTGCGCTTGGCAACCTGGAGGACGGAGCTTCGTTGGCGCAAGTTGAGATCGAGGTGAATGACCTCATTGTCCCGCCCACGCCGGTGAACAGCCTTGTGGGTAGTTGTCCTCCCAACAGCGCGGGGGTGCAGTTCTTCCCCGAGGACGTGGCTGACAAGATCTCCGTCCTACAGCGAGAGCAGGGCTGGCGGGGGGCGGGGGAGGACGGGAGAGGCTCCTCCCACAACACCTGGAGCCAGGAGAATGTCCTGGAAGGGATGAGGGGCGGGGGGGAGAGTGGAGGAGGAGAGGGAGGAAATGAAGAACCCCAGATGATTCTCCTGTCGGAGAAGAGGGAGTCATCTGACAGCTGGAACGCCGACTCTGGCTTCACAGAGCCGTGGAACCCAGGAACCCTGGCAGACCTTCAGCTCACCCCTCCCGACGAGGAGAACGAGGAACGCAGAACCCGCCTCGGGAAAAGAAGCAGAACCCGTGGTCTCAAAGGAACAGAGACAGGAAGTATTTTAGGGAGGAGGGAAACACTGACCACCCTGACCCCTGACACCTCGAGGGAGGAAGAGGAGTGGGGGGAGGAAGATCGGGGGAGGGAGTGGCAGCAGGGAGGCGGAGCTAGACTTCTGGAGTTACTCCGCCCAGAAGGGCTTCCTGAAGTCTGACAGTGGGACCACCACTTCTTACCCAGAATCCTTAGACATGTGGAACATGACCATCCGCGATGACAGCCTATCACCTCTCACAACCCCGGACATGACTGACCTATCAGAGAGAGGGAACTCGCTGGAGAGCCCGACGGGATTGGCCGGGGACGGGATGGACATGTGGAACACCACCATACAGGAAGATGCCGTCTCCACGGCAACTAGCCCGGAGGTGTCGGGCGCTGGGGGAGAATACCTCCCGCGCATGCAACCATGGGGACAGGAAGTGACCAAACAGGAAGAGGAAATGAAGTGCTATGGACTGGATGGGGTTTGGGGGGAGGCTGGGGGTGTACGGATAGTGATAGGAGAAGAAGAGGAAGACGGGTGGAGCGAAGAAGGAGAGACCAGCAGGATGGAGACACAGGACCAGACGTCTCCGGATAAAGACGCCTGCTCAATGTCCGTCCCTCACATGGTGACGTCCACGTCTGAGTACGACAACGTGGGAGCCGGGGGCTGGAGCCAGCCCCCCTCCCCAGACCCCGGGGCCAGCCCTGCACCCCTCCGCCAGGAGCTGGTGGAGGGCCAGTCCAGTCCCTTCGTAGCCGTGCTCCAACCCCAGACCAGAGGAGCCGCTGGGACTTACTTTGATCCACAAACGCATGATTCTAGATCTGAGATGTTAGACAGCGATGCACCGACCCTCCAGGACTCGACCCACACACAGATCTTCCTGTTTGACACAGGTCACGTGACCACAAGTGTGCGGGGTGAGACGCCCTTGCGTCATTCGGAAGAGAGTGACGGCAAGGAAGAGCAGGGCTCAGAGGGGCCTGATTGGACCGAGGACTTGAGCAGCCACTCCCCATTTGTTCTAGTGAACAGCTCCGCCCACACCCAGAGTGACGCGGTGCCTTTAAGCACCAGGCAAGATCCCACCTCCTCAGCCAATCAGCTGTTAGATAAGTGGGCTGTGGCCTCGGAGCCAGCTCAGACCACGCCCACTCCATCTCCGAACCTTGACAGCTGGGACCGAGTGCCGACCCCCATAACGACCACACCACCCGCTCACCCAGTCCTTCCTCCCAGCACAGCACAGGCCCGGGGCGGGGAGGATGGTGGGCCAGGTGCGTGTGGGGACGTGGAGGGAGCCATCCTGGAGGCCATGTCTCTGAGCTCCAGCTCAGGGGAGCGAGACGGCCTCAAGCCCAGCCCGGACAGCCTCCCGCTGGGCAGCAATTCCGACGGAGACTCCTCGGGCCTGGAAATGGACTACATCATGGTGTCTGGGACGGGGACTGTCAGGGAGAGCGAGGGAGAGAGGAGGGATGAGGGGAGGGTTTATCACAGGCCGGGTAATACAGGAGGGAGAGAGGGAGGGAGGTCCTTGGAGACGTATAGCATGTTGACCTACGCTGCCACGCTGCTCCAGATCAACGCTGCCTCGCGCAGATGTCACCAGGAGAACGCAGAGCAGGACAGACTCAACCAAACGATCACAGGAATCTCCAATCCACAACATTTTGACAAAACCCATGCAGATGGCGACAGCTCTGATCAGGCCAATACCACAGGAATCAGTTCAGGTCCAAACCCGGCCTCCAATCTGCCCAGACCTGTGCAGACAAACCCTGAGAGCTGGTCCACATCCCATGCAGGTAGCAGCAATGACAAGACGAGTGCTGATAGAATCTCTCCTACCAACGTGACCCCAGAGATCCTCATCCCCGGCCAATCAAACACAGACGCCGCAGGACTCCACCAATCGGAATCCAGATTGTTGAAGGAGGAGATCCGTGAAAACCAATTTGAAGTTGTTGGAAGGAGTAGCTCCTCCTCTTTCAGGTATCAAGCAGAGAACTTCCTGAAAACAAGAGAGGAAGTATATGTCCACTCTCAAATCTCATTGGAGGATTCAGATGAGGGAGGTCACTCCCCCCCTGCCCCTTCCTTGGGGGGTCAGGATAATATGGGGCAGTGTGCCCCTCTCCACACACCCCACTCTCCTCTCTGCACGGACAGTTCCCCATCACCTTGTGCTGATAGCACCTTGATTGGCATGCCTGAAAGCCTATTAGGAGGCTCTCCCAGGAAAGGGGTGGGGCTGCCGTTCTCTGGGGACCTCATGGCGGAGGAGGAAGAGGAGGAGCTTAGTTTGGACCCGGGCGGCTGGAATGTGGCGAAGGGAGGGGTGAAGGAGGCTATGCAACGCCCCCCCCCCCTGCTGGGAAGGGGCTGAGTCTGGAGATCCAGGGGGAGGCAATGAATTTTGACAGTGTCTCACAGCCAATGAGAGATGAGTTCTTTCAGGGATCGGATGAATATGGAATGCGGCAGCCTATGAGAGAGCAGCTTTCACTGAGACAGGAAGGACAGTCAACAGGACAGGAAGTGGAAGGCCAGTCAGAGACTCAATCAACCTACGAGAGGTACGTTGTATGTTTACTGCGACGTACTTCACCCTCTGTTTGTTTACTGGATGTGAGTGTGTGTGTGAGGGTGTGTGAGTGTGTGTGTGTGTGTGTGTGAGTGAGTGTGTGTGTGAGGGTGTGTGAGTGTGTGTGTGTGTGAGTGTGTGTGTGTGTGTGAGTGTGTGTGTGAGTGTGTGTGTGTGTGAGTGTGTGTGTGTGTGTGTGTGTGTGTGTGTGAGTGTGAGTGTGTGTGTGTGTGAGTGTGTGTGTGTGTGTGTGTGTGTGTGAGTGTGTGTGTGTGTGTGTGTGAGTGTGTGTGTGTGTGTGAGTGTGTGTGTGTGTGTGTGTGTGTGAGTGTCGCGCCACTCCTTTCAGTCATGGGCATCGTCAGTTTGCGGGTCTTGGGATCATTGCTGTGAGTGAGCAGAGCAGACTGCAGTTAGCTGCATTTCAAGCTCTTGAGCAAGGTTACATGGTGATGCAGATTGTGGTGATCTGAGGCTTCGAATATCCAGCCCACGAGGCCTCTCGCAATGCTCTCCTTCCTCAGCAGTGTGTGTTGGTGAGTGTGCGTTGCGCCAGTCTGTGCTCTCAGCCCTGTGTGTATGTATTTGGAAGTCTGTTTACGCCTCATTAAATATGCATTACCGGGCTCATTACAGCTGTTAACCCACAAAGGCGGGGGAGATATCCCCTCTGTCTTATACAAGGTGTGTGTGTGTGTGCACATGATTTTCTAAATTTGTGAGCGTTCACATTTGTTTGTTCCTGTACAGTGACATCTCATGTCCTCAAGTCCTCATGTCCTCAAGTCCTCATGTGTTCATGACCTCATGTGTTCATGTCCTCATGTGTTCACCAATATAGAGTCATATTTTCCACCTTGTACTGTGTGTGTATGACACATTAGTGTATCAGCAGACAGTGTTAGTGTTTGTGTCAGGTGATCAGGTGTTCAGCGTGTGTAGGTTAACAGAGTTTCTATGTTTTGCAGCTCAACTTTTTTCAAGTCTTACATAGTCTACTGTCTGCCATCAAAGAATGTTATCAGAATCCGAAGGCTGATGGCACAGGAATTTGGGGTAGGACTTTTATCCTATCTGATGTCACAATGCGATCCGATGCAAGGACACGTCTGTGACTCACTATGCCGACCTTAAACTCCTGAAATGGAAACTGTCCTGCTATACTGGTTTCTAATTAGTGAAGTGAAAAGCTCAGAAGTTATTCAGGTAGGAGTGGAGTCAACTCACAGAGTCTTTTTCTCAAGTCAAAAGAAGTGGCTTGATGGTCTTAATAATAATATTAAGTCTTGGCGGGCTCAATAATCAGCCCGCCAAGACAGAAGGCAGTTTTGTATTAAGCTTATTTAAACCTTTTAAAAGCATGATTATGGGGTTAAGTTACCAGAATAAATAAAACCAGTTTTTCATGAAGTTATTCAAAACCACAGAAACAGAAGAATTCTCCTCCCACAATGCAACTCTGAGAACCGAGAATGCTAAGAAGCTCATGTAGATGTTCTTTCTTTGTTTCTTCCAGTTGCATTGTGGGTATTCATTTTGCCCTGTCATCCACTTTGTAATTCTAATGACCTCCTCAGAGCCTCTGGATTAGATGGCCCCTCCTCCAATGTGTGTGTTCATGTGTGTGTGCGCCCGTGTGCAGGGTGTATACATGGTGGTGTTCCATGAGAGTGGGTGCAATTGTGTAACTTCAGCTTCCATTCATCACATGGCTTGAACCTGGCACAGAATTGACCCACTGGTACTGCCTTAGAAAGGGGGAGCTGGGGGGATCTGGTAGGGGGGACGGGGGGCAGAGGGGCTGAAGAGGGGTTGGCAGACAAGAGAGAGAGACAGTCAGACGGAGGGAGTAGGCAGAGGAGACCAAAAGGACAGGCAGACAGACAGACAGACAGACAGACAGACAGGCAGACAGGCAGAGGAGCGCCATCTCATGTCTGTATGAGGTGAGTAGAGAAAGAATAGACAGAATATTACTGTCCCTTTTTCCACGTTTGAATGATATCCAACACTGTGAATGAGGAAGTGTGTTTCCGCATACATTTGCAAGTGGTTGCGTTGTTGTGTCACTGTGTGAAGTTGCGTTGTTGTGTCACTGTGTGAAGTTGCGTTGTTGTGTCCCTGTGCAGTTGCGTGTGCGTGCGCATACATGTGCGGTTCTGTGTGTGTGTGTGTGAGTGAGTGTGTGTGTGTGTTTCTTTGTCCTGTTCTCCATTGTGGAAGAGCGTTATGCTAATAAGGGTCTGGGGGTCTGCTAGCAGGACAAAGCCTGCCATTGTCTCTGACCCACGTGCAGCCTGCCAGCCTCTGTGTCTCTTCCTCCGGTCAATCATACCCAGCTAAACATCCCCCATCAGCATCCAGTTCAACTGTAAACACAACAAAAATGGCATCCGGCCCCCATCACTAGCGTGTCCGACGTTTAGCATTTAGCGTTAGCAAGCAGCTGCGTTTTAGATGCTGGTGTTGCTGCTGCTGGGGCCTCTACTGTGCGTGCTGTTGCCTGGGCTGCTGCTCCTGGCTGCTCTGGCACTGTGTGTGGTGGATTACTACTGTCTGACCGGTGCTGTCCGCTCTGCCAGGCCCACACACCCCGAGGACGGACCAATCATGGACAAGCAGGAACTGGACCAGGACATCGATGACTACAGACCAGGTGACGCCCTGCTAGCTAGTCGATCAGACTACAGACCAGGTGACAACTTTATCAGACCACTCCTCGTAACATTCCCCAGCTAGAAAAAGGGTATACTTGATTTAAATGTTTTAAATGAGAGGTTGACATGTTTTCATTACAGACCATTTGTCTTCTTTTTCAACACAATTGCAAATGTACTTAAATGTAATGATTTTGCATATTCACGAACATGTTGACAATCTTAATTCACGTAATTATGTTTGTACTTATACTTGGTAAGAATATACTCTAACGTATAATATATTCTTTGTCTTGTATTTCCATAAATACCGTTGTTCTGTAGAGCTCTCGGGGGGGTCCAGTGCCCACAGGAAGAAGCTGGCAGCCCCGCCCATGAACGTGTCATTGGACCGCAGCGAGGGCTCCGTCCAATCAGACGATGCCCTGGACACGCCGGGGGACGCCCTGGACACAGGGGACGAGCTGGACATCAACCTGGACGAGCTGGACACCCCGGATGAAGCTGACGAGATGGATCTGGAGGGGCACGGTGATGATGCCATGCATGGTGATGAAGACATGCATGGTGATGATGATATGCATGGTGATGATGACATGCATGGTGATGAAGACATGCATGGTGATGATGACATGCATGGTGATGATGATATGCATGGTGATGATGACATGCATGGTGATGATGACATGCATGGTGATGATGACATGCACGGTGATGATGACATGCATGGTGATGATGATATGCATGGTGATGATGACATGCATGGTGATAATGATATGCATGGTGATGATGACATGCATGGTGATGATGATATGCATGGTGATGATGATATGCATGGTGATGATGACATGCACGGTGATGATGACATGCATGGTGATGATGACATGCATGGTGATGATGATATGCATGGTGATGAAGACATGCATGGTGATGATGACATGCACGGTGATGATGACATGCATGGTGATGATGATATGCATGGTGATGATGACATGCGTTTAAAGACAGACACTCTAGTCTACAGTACATCATATCAGCAACAGTTATTTTCCACTGTAATCTACAGTATATATTTTTAAGATACAACTTGTACTTCTGCAAAATTTAATTGGACTATACGAAAACCTGGATTTAATGATCTAAAATCAATGTATTGTCTTTTCCTCAAATTCACATCACAGATTTTTGCCGTTAACATTCTTTGATGATGTCACAAACAGGAGACTCCAAGCTGGCCAATCAGGGTAAAGGTGAGCAGGAGGACGCCATCCCAGAATACAGTGCAGCAGAGGAGCGTCATGACAGCAGGCTGTGGAGGACGGTCGTCATCGGCGACCAGGAGCACCGCATCAACATGAAGAGCATCGAACCCTACCAGAGAGTCATCTCACATGGGGGTATACACACACACGTGTACTCACACACACACGTGTACTCACACACACACGTGTACTCACACACACATACTCACACACACACGTGTACTCACACACACACGTGTACTCACACACACATACTCACACACACACGTGTACTCACACACACACGTGTACTCACACACACATACTCACACACACACGTGTACTCACACACACACGTGTACTCACACACACATACTCACACACACACGTGTACACACACACACGCTCACACACCTGCTCACAATCACCTTACAATCGCACACGTATACTGTGTACGTACAGTATAAACAGTACAAAATTTTGAGTATTAACTACATACTTCCCTTTCTCTTCATAGGTTACTACGGAAACCAAAACGCAATTATCGTGTTTGCAGCATGTTTTCTACCAGACAGCGACTGTGATGACTACCACTATGTTATGGAAAACCTCTTCCTGTGAGTAACTGCCATCCGCTGCATTTCCAGTAAATCTCCTTTTCAAAAGTTTTGACAATCCTGAAGTAGGTGTGTTAACGTGGAATCTCAGGTATGTCATTAGCACCCTGGAGCTGATGGTGGCAGAGGATTACATGATTGTGTACCTGAACGGGGCAACGCCTCGTAGGAAGATGCCAGGCCTGGGCTGGATGAAGAAATGCTACCATATGATCAATAGGAGGTACAAACTTAAACACCCACGTTTGACATTTACGTTGAGCACGTTTGTTTTTGTTTTTTTTTCTCTCTCTTTTGTTAGATTTTTTTTTGTCTCTATCTGTTTCTGTTTCTGCCTGTTACCCTCTTTAATTATTTCTTTCTCCTTCTCTTTTTTCTTTCTCCTTCTCTTTTTTCAAATTTTTCTCCGTCTCCCCACTTTACATTTTGCATTTCTTTTAGTCAACAGAGTGACTTACAGTAAGTACAGGGACATTCCCCCTGAGGCAAGTAGGGTGAAGTACCTTGCCCAAGGACACATTGTCATTTTACACGGCCGGGAATCGAACCAACAACCTTCTGATTAATAGTCCGACTCCCTAACCGCTCAGCCATCTGACTCTCTCTGTCTCTATCTCTCTGTCTCTCTCTCTGTCTCTCTCTCTCTGTCTCTCTGTCTCTCTCTGTCTCTTTCTCTGTCTCTCTCTGTCTTTCTCTCTTTCTCTCTTTCTCTGTCTCTACCTCTCTCTCTCAATCCCTTTCTCTCTCTGTCTCTCTCTCTTAATCTCTGTCTCTCTTTCTCTTTGTCTCTCTTTGTCTCTCTCTCTGTCTCTCAGTTCAGTTCAGAATGCTTCATTGGCATGACAGTTCAGGTTGAAAAGTATTGCCAAAGCAGTCCATATTGAATGGACATTTTAACATACAGTATATATCAACATTTTACAAGGAGTCTAACACTAATAATATGGCAAAATAACAGTAACATAGTAAGTTGGGGACTGTAGAAAAGTAACAGATAAATGCATGTTACAGTAAAATATAGAAAGGTTTCACTGTTTTTCACAATTAATAAAACATTAAACTTACTTATACACGGACACCTACGAAACATTCTAATTCTGGTTTGGCTCAATGTCAGCTTTCACCGTGGTGTCCGTGTATGAGTATATTTCAGAGAATCAACCAGCATTTTTTATCGTAAATGTTTGCCTTCCTCCATACAGCCCTTTTCTCAACCCAATTGAAGAGTTTTTCTCTGTGTGGCGGTGAAGTGTCGATGACTGAAACCCATTTCCTACATTTTCTACAGGCAATTGAATTGCCCTGTGGGTAACATGGGTGTGGAGTGTTTTCAAGGCTGGATTCAGCTTATCAGAGGGTTTTTTCTTTGTTCTTTGTTGACTTTGTCTTTGTTCTTGGTTTCTTTTTCTCAATGTTCTAGGTCGAATTTTTTGTTTTCTGTTTGATGTTAATAAATGGGAAGGAGGTGTGCCAGGCGGTAGCTGGTTTGTTAGTCTCATAACCAGCTGGCACAGGGGGCTCTTCTTTAGAGTGGAGGGTTTCCTCAGGACTGGATTTTAAATGCGCGTAACATTTTAATTAACTTTTCTGGATTTCTAATGTTAGTGGGAACTCTGTCTCTCTCTCCCTCTTTCTCTTCCTCTTTCTCTGTATCTCTCTCTCTCTCTCTCTCTCTCTCTCTCTCTCTGTCTCTCTGTGTCTCTCACTCTCTCTCTCACTCTGTCTCTTTCTCTGTTTCTCTCTGTCTCTCTCTGTGTCTGTCTCTCTCTAGGCTGAGGAAGAATCTCAAGTCTTTCATCATTGTCCATCCTTCCTGGTTCATCAGAACAGTGCTGGGAATCACCAGACCCTTTATCAGGTGAAGACTTCCTGTTTCCTCTTGCGTTGTTGTTGATCAAGTATTTCCTACAAATCTACTTTAGACAGTAATTATATTGTGCATTGTCTTTCTTTCTCTTTCTCTTTCTTTCTTTCTTTCTCTCTCTCTCTCTCTCTCTCTCTCTATATCTCTCTCTTTCTCTCTCTGTCTCTCTCTCTCTCGCTCTCTCTCTCTCTTTCTTTCTCTCTTTCTCTCTCTCTCTGTCTCTCTCTCTTTTCTCTCTCTGTCTCTCTCTCAATCCCTCACTTCTCTCCACCCCCTCCCCCCGCATCAATTCCTGTACCTTCTGCAGTTCAAAGTTCAGCAGTAAGATCAAATATGTGAGCAGCCTAGCGGAGCTGAGGGAGATGATCCCCATGGACTATGTCTACATCCCCCCCAGTATCGTCAGGTGAGTGACATCATCACCCCTCGCCTGCCCCGTCACCAGGAAGTACCTTAGGTTTCCTTCTAAGATAAGATTAAATCCCCTTTTGAGGGAACTGTAGTCCAAATGATGGATTCATTTAGCAGACGCCTTCATCCTAATACGGAGTGATTGAACCCTGCAACCTATTGATCTGCAGTGTAAATGATTTAACCGTTTTATCTATGCTGACATGCACCATTGACCCAGGAGACGGTTATAAAAATGGCTCTTATTTGCTTTTCACAATGTATGCTTCTTGTTTTGGCAACCCACAATGTTTTTGGGGCTATCTCGTTGTTTATGATCATTGACCTATGCACTTTTTGTAAAGCTTTGGATAAAAGCGTCCACTAAATTAAGAAATGTAAATGTAAAAAACAGTTGAATGTATAATATTAAAAAAGTTTAATACTAAGGAGTTAAACAATAACTAAAAAGCTAAACAGTACTGTGAGATATAAAAAAATATTAATAAATATAAAAGTTACTAGAGATATATATTTTTTTAATAGAATAAAAGACAAATAGGGTAGCAAAGTGGGCAGCATTGTGCAAAATGTGCAAAGTAGGTGGTGGATGGACTCATAATGGGCGGGTTTCCCAGATTCGTTAAGAATCTCTTAACACTAAGAGCGTCTTAAGAACGTTCTAAGGGCGCTCTAGAACGCTCTTACGGTGCGTTCACACTGCAGCGGGGCGGGCAGAGCGGGGCGTCGGCTTCCCATTCATTTTCAATGAAACCAGGCGTTGACGCCCGCGTAGGGCATTGTGGGAAGGCGAGCAGGGCGTTGCCGCTCGCGTAGGGTATTGTGGGAAGGCAAGCGGGGCGGCGAAAGTTGGATTTTCTCAACTTTATGTAAATGAGGAGCGTGAAAACGCTAGCGTTGGCCAATCGGGTTGGTTTCTTGTTTCTTGTAACATAGCAACTGTTTGTCATGGTAAACATTTCTAGGTTTGACAAGTTCAAGATGGAAGAGCAACTCATCGTACGTGTGTCTACGCACTCAGTCTTGTTTTATACGCCTCTGTACGATTAAAGAGACGTTAACAAAACATGTATAACTGGCACAGGGTTGCCGAGGTTGTCGATGTCCCTGGTGTGTTAAATTTAGTCTTGTCACTTTAGCTAGCTACAGTACGTAACTTAGCTTTCTTCTGTGCTAGCCGCATACTACTAGTCTAGCTACAGTAGTCTAGTTTACCCGGCACACGATTGACATTCAACGTTGAAATGCTGGTTGGCAGTCACTCGCTAGCCATACAGTAAATGTGTAGTGGCCATAACCTAGTGAATGTTACTGGAAAAATGTTTTAAGTTCTGTACAGTACTGTAGCCTATAGCCTAGTTGACACGATCATGCAACATCTCGTCAGCGTATCTGATTCCTTGCATCATGTCGTGTAAAAGCTGTATTTTGATCTAGACAGGAGCACCTATACATCAATAATGATCGCTATTGTAGATACATGAACCCAAGTCTGCGCACTTGTCCATGACACCGTTTTACACAAACTACAACAGTGACCTCACTAGAGAACTACCGTTAGAACGTCCTTAAGAAGATCTTAGTGTTAAGAGCTTCTTAATGAATCTGGGAAACCCGGCCAATAATAGTGTTAATGTCAGTGTGAGTCCTTGGCCTTGTTAAAGAGGCCAACAGGCAGAGAGTGTCCAGAGTGGGAGGAGTCGGCCACAACACTGAATTAACAGACAAAACAAGACAAAACAGGGGGCCAACGCTGACCAGCCGAGGCTGCCATCATCAGCACCCATCTTGGATGACCTCATATGCTGCCATAATAACTGAGCTGGAACTATGCTAGACTTGCTTTACTTGCCTCAACTTGAATCAACTTAAACTGAGTCAGACTAACCGGCATAAGCCTGGCTTATTTGGCAAACTTGCTTTATGGAACCGGCCTCGAGTCAGGGGGAGGCCTCGGGGTGTGAAGGGGGGATGGTGGTTGTGATGCACCCTATCCCTAACTCTGCCCCCACCCACCCCCCACCCCCCATCTGTATCTGCACTGCTCCCATCAAGGTATGAAGAGGAGAATGGTATACGCTCATCTACAGCTTGTTTACGGTTGGTCAGTCAGTTGAACCTATAAACCCCCCACCACCCTCCTACTAAGTCCGACTGCATCCTTCCCTCGTCCGTCCTTCTTCCCCTCTTTTGTAGCCTCAATCAGGACCTTCAGGGTCCAAACACAGTCGTTAGTGTAAGCCTCTCCACCTGGTCACCCTGGCAACACCTTGACTCCGCCTCACCCCTCATAGAGGGCGTAGCAGGCCTACGTCCTCTTACACTACCTTCTGATGTGTGATGTTCTTAGACTTTGATTGGTTGATTTCTACCCTCCTTGTCCTGATTGGCTGCTGTGGGACTACTGAACTCATTCCCAACATCTTTGGCTTTTTAACCTTAACCCTCCCATTAATGAGGAAAGTGTTTTGTCCGTCTCTTCATAAACGGAGTGACTAAGTTCAGTTGAGTTCTGGATATTAATAAGTATTTATCAATCTGCAGATTGGGAGAAAAAACCAGACCTCTGACAATAAAAAGACAACACAACCCCAGGCTTAGGTCTCAATCATGTCTCCGTCCGCTCTGAAGGCCGGAGGACCATCTTTTAAAGGGCACAGGAATGTAAACATAGATAGTGACAGTCAGGCAGTAATGACATTACAACAGTCTCAGAGAGTGAGATTCAAAGCTCCCAACACATGACCACTCAAACTACAGAGTTCATAGTTGGAGCTCTCCTTGAAGTCATGACAAGGACCATTTAGCCAGTACTTTCTCCTGATCTCGAACATCTATTAACCCTGACACATAGACACAATCTACTTTTATTAATAGCAAGCTTACATGAGAACATACTAACTAGTATCCAATGACTAGTTGTATTGATTAGTGAATAATGTAAGCACACAGGAATCTTCCACACCACACACCCCTCCTTTTCTCCCTTTATTTATTGATCTAGGCCTGCTGGCCATTATTATGTTGATACTAATGTACCTGTGCTGACCATCACATTGTAGATACTAATGTACCTGTGCTGACCATCACATTGTTGATACTAATGTACCTGTGCTGACCATCACATTGTAGATACTAATGTACCTGTGCTGACCATCACATTGTAGATACTAATGTACCTGTGCTGACCATCACATTGTAGATACTAATGTACCTGTGCTGACCATCACATTGTAGATACTAATGTACCTGTGCTGACCATCACATTGTAGATACTAATGTACCTGTGCTGACCATCACATTGTAGATACTAATGTACCTGTGCTGACCATCACATTGTAGATACTAATGTACCTGTGCTGACCATCACACTTGCCTCCAATTCTGGCTGTAGTCCCCCACCCCCGCTGACCCTTGACCTCTCATCTTTGATCTCTGCTCCCCATCCAGACTAGATGAAGAATTTCAAGACTCAAAATCTAAGTAAGAGTAAGTGTGCATGACTGTGTGTGTGTTTATGTATTTGCTTGTGTGTGTGTGTTTGTTTATGATTGAAGTGCGATCCACATAGAACACCCTCATATTCAAACCAAGTTATTTGAATTCGATTTGTTTAGGGTTCAGTAACACTTGTGAAACAGAGACTCCTCTGTCACAAATTTAAATAACTAAACATATGATTATATCCTTTCATTTCTTTCTCCCTTTGTCTCTCTCTTTCTGTTTCAACCTCTCCTTTTCTCCCTTTCTGACTCCCAATCTCTCTCGTCTCACTTTCTCAGAGCGGACAAAATAACAAACGTTTGACGGTGACACAGCCTTCTCTACTGACTGCTGTAGATAATCCAGAAGTTTCCTGACAGCACACACCCAGACCAACTGGCTGTTCGTGACTTAGATGGGCGTTGTGATTGGTTCTTGAGAAGGGGCAATGTCATAGGTGGGAGGATATGCCTCTGCCTGACTGCCAGAGCGAATTCTAGAAGTTTCTGAATTCATTGTCTCCTAACATGCTGTGCTAATCTCCTCAAAGATAATGTAAAGCTCTCTCTCTTTGTTTGATTTGGAAGTATTGGTTGGAAATCTAAAAGCATGATTTAAAGAGCCTTTTGGTATAATTCCAGTAAACTCTGGGCTTACTTTGTATTTCCTCTTAATACTGCTCATAACATCAAGTTAGACACATTCCAACATTACTGCCAATCTTCATTTAGTACATTGCAACATATGTGTGGGGAAGTGAGTGTTCTGTCAAGTTTATTTAAGGGAACAAGCATTTATATTCTCTCAACTGTGAAAGAGCCTTTGTCTCAGTAAAAAAACGGCTTCCCTTACAATTGTTCCTGACATCCTTTGAATCTGTCAGGATGCCTGTGTGTGTGTGTCTGTGTGTCTGTTTGTGTGTGTATACAGTACTGGAAGCCCACAGTGCCTCACATTAAGATGATTTGAAAGCCATATGACATTAAGGTCAAATACAATGTGTTCATCAGTCACCCATATCAAACTAAGAGCTGTGAAAGAGGAGAGCCAGTAACTTTAAACGTAATTAATCATTTATTTGTGCATTTGTTCACAGTAAAATAATCAATATATTCAGTAAATTTACCATTAGAACTATGAACAGTGTGGTGTCTCTTCCTTAAATATCCAACCCAACCAAACAAATACATAATTCCCGAGTATATGCAAGAATTAAACCCCAAAAAACGTACAAAACAATATGTACGATTATTCTCCTTGTAATAACAACAATCTTCCGTTGTATCACTTGCTTCAGTAGTGCTTAAATAATTTAAAAAATGTTCAATAGTGCTCACCAAATAGGTTACTTATTTGCTCCACCCCAGAAAATTTAAGAGAGCAGTGCAGGGCGTGGGAAACAGCCAAGCAATAAATTCTAACCCCATTGTCTTTTAAGCGTTTTTTTTTTTATTCCTTCTCAACCTTAAAGTTTGTCTGCTTTGCCATGCTGTAGAACCCCAAAGTTCAGGGTCTCATGAATGTCAGGGCCTTATTTCGAAGGTGCTTCTCCAGACAGTGGACAGCCAAGAGATCTTCGTCCACGTCGAACTTGTTGGCAAACAAGTGATGCTGCTGTAACATCCACCAGAGGTCACCTGCACCGTACACACACACGGACCTGACGTGGTGTCCCTGGCAGGGCGGGTACACGGCCTCCTCGGCCTCCTCCCCACCCTCATGCCACTGCCACTTCACCAGCCTGGCGATGGCCTGCAGGTCTGAGGTGTCGTACTTGGCGCTGGGCCTCTGGCTGCCCGGCACCTTGGGCATCCTCTGGATGGTCGCCCACAGGAACTCGTCCGGGCTGTAGGTGTCTTCAGCCCATTTCCGCAGCTCCAGGACCCTGCTGTCTGTCAGAACGTGCTCTACGAAGCCCCGCGTCACCACTATGTAGGCCCCCCCCGATTTGATGGGCAGGTTGAAGGGAGGGGACGACTTGTCCACATCCGTCCTCAGCACCTGCCCGTCCATCACCGCGTGGACCTTTTTCCAGCGCCCCCCCTTAGAGGCCATGTTCTCAGACTCCATGCTGTTCCGGCCCTTCAGCGCCTTCAGGCTACGCACCATCTCCAGGTTGGTCTTGATGGGGAAGTCCTGACCACACAGGTTGATAAAGTACTTCCACGAGGCGCTGATGTTGTAGAGGTCCTGCATGCAGTTGATGTCAACCTGGACGCGCGACCACCCTGCGTAGACCACCTTCACCGGCCGGCTACACAGGAAGACATTCTGGAAACAGGAAGTGATGGAGGTGATGGCGGCCAAAACGGAGGCCGGCACCTTGGTGTCTACGTGGACGCAGTAGAAGTTCTGAGGGGCGTAAATGGACCTCAGGAGCCTCTCAAAGTTGTGCACCTTGTGGTGGACAACCAGCGAGAAGGCAATAGGAAACTCCGCCTCCTCACGGCTCAAGGGAAAAGACAGGTACTTCCTGGAGGACAGGAAGGTGCCGCAGTCCTGGCTGACGTTTAAGAAGTGGTCGTCTGAGAGGCGGGTGTGTTTCCGAAACAGTCGCTCCAAGTTGAGGAGTTTCGCCTGCTCCACGGCCTCCGGCTCTCCTCTCAGGATGGCGTTGCAGTCGCAGGTGCCATTGAAGCCGAGGTTGCCATCAGTGTAGTCCCACCAGGTAGTCTGGTGCCTGAGGTGAGAGGTGAGCGCGTTGGGACCTGTGAACAGCACCCACGCAGCCATGGAAACCAGCGTCACAGGAAACATGAGCCAACAGCATCTTCGTGGGGAGAGGAACAAAGCCATCCCAACAGAAACCCTTCAGAGTCTCACCGCTGCCTCCTGTGCTTGTTGTTGATCTAATTATGTATTAGTCGGTATAGTCAAGGGATCTGTAGCACCTACACAGTCGCAGATACAGAGGGGTTGACCATGCAGGGTGTCGATTGGTGCAGACGACAGCTGCTCTGTACTGGAGCAAGTGACTGTGTCTGTACTTTCTGGATCTGTAAGAGGAGAGAGAAATGTTGTGTCACAGGTGGAAACCAAGTGAGTAGAATGTTAAGACAGTTTACAACTGTATAACAGATCTTATTCAAAATGAATAAAACTGAATACACACAAAAGAAACATTATTTTTGAGGGGGATTTATACCAATACCAATCTTTAAAAGTTTGTGTAGTCCATAGGTACTCACATACAATTCTACAAGTACTGAATAATATTGTTCTCATCTCTTAACAGTCTCTGCAACTGTTAAATGCGTGATGCCGTCATGTCAATATGGACAAAAATCTCTGAGGAATGTCAACAACACCTCTTGGGGACAGTCGTTGGACTTATGTCAATTAAGGCGAAACCCACCACCCGGAACGTTAGAATTCTTAAAATGTTTTCGTTTTAGTCCGTGGTCTGTAGGCTACTGCAAACGCTGAGATTTGATAAGGCGGTAGATTTGTGCTAAAACGTAGGTCTAACATTTTTATACTGAAAAAATAAAAGAAAGTACAATAACATATAAATTGTTAATTCTCTTACCACAAGCATACTTACATCTCAAAGTCGATCTAACCACCTACGTAGACAGGAACAGTTAAAAGGTAATTACTTTAAATAATAAATAGGCTACGCAGACCTAATGAAATAGCGGCAACTTAATAGTGAAATGTTTCTACATTTGTGGCATTGTTAAGACTGAGCTTTATGCGCGTTCCCTACGAAAACAGGTAACTCGCCGCGTATCTGTCCTATTCAGTAATGACAGCTACTGTAGGCTACACTCAACCACGATATTACATAAACCTGTTAAACTACTCCGAGGGGACAATGCCAGCCTTAACCGGAAAACTTTGATCAATTTGAAATTTATAGAAATACATAAATTGCATTTCTATAAAGGTAGCTGCTATTCCGAAATATGTCTCTTAAGAATATGGAGGTTTTTGAGTAGAAACCTTTTGTAATTATTTTAATCGATCCAGTAATTGCATGCTTTAAAACAGCGTAAATGTCTGCTCCGGAGGCAGAAGCGTTCATTGCCACAAGCAGCAGAGGAGAGCCCAGGCAGACAGAGGGCTGATGTCTGAGTTTTTGGTCTTTATGTTTCTAGTTTCTGGCAGGAGGACTCAGTATAGTATTTACTTATGAGAGGCCGTCTAGGGCGAATCTATGAGAGGCTGTCTAGGGCGAAATCTCCTGAGAAAACTTCCTCCTCCACATGCACTCATCACTTGTGCTACCCCATGAAACATAAACATGCACTCATCAGTTACTCTTAAGCACTGTTATACTGATTATGCCAATACATCTAGAATTAACATATTAAAATATAGATATAGTAATTTTAATTAGTAATTTATAAGAGAGTGAGGTGGGGGAGAGAGAGAAGGGTGGGGAGAGAGAGAAGAGGGGAGAGCAGTGGCGGTTCTAGCACATTGTGCGCCCAGGGCAAGTGAGGGGACAGAGAGAAGGGAGCTAGGGAGGGAAAAGAGCGAGAAGGGAGAGAGAGAGAAGAGGGGAGAAAGTGAGAAGGGGGAGAGAGAAAGAGAGAGAGAGAAGGAGGGAGGGGAGAGAGAGAAGGTGGGAGAGGAGACGATTTTCAGTGCGCCTGGGAGTTTGTTTCGCACAGATCGAATTCGAGTTTCAAGTTTTTTATTGTCAGGTGCACAGGACGATCCATTCATGGCTTTTCCTAAATATTAAATCATTAATCAATCCAGTATTGAAATTACATTGGTAAAAGCTGGTTTCAAGCTCTGTTGTCATTCCTATTTCAGTTAAATGGCTGCTTCGTGATCAGCTATGTTCACGTCTTTCAAGGTTGCGATTCTCTTTTCTTTTAAAGAACAATCTCAACTTTGAAAGATGTGAAAATAGCTGATCAGTGAGTGCATGTGTATGAGTGTTTCATGGGTTTCACTGTTTATTGTAGAAAGACCTTAGGTTTTAGCATGAAAAAAAACTTCACCAATGATTTAAACATATAGAGAACATTGAAATCCAAGTGGGCAGTATGTGCAGCATGGCATAATGCGCGCAGATGGCACTGGCAGATTCCTAGTGACCCCGATCCGTCCCCACCACTCTCCCTACGTAAGGCCACAAGAATCAGTTAATAACTGCGCAGCTGATTAGGCAATGTTAGCGATGTATTATTGTGTGTAACGTTGTAAGTATATTGTGTATTAGCAGGTGGATGCACTATCAGGTTTCTTATGCTGGTGCCCATATCTGCGGAGGCAGAGCGCAGTTTCAGTGCGTTACGCAGATTGAAAACATGCGATCAACCATGACACAAAAAGGCTCAATGGCATTGCTGTGTGCGATATTCACCAAGACGTAGCCTACTTGACAAACTGGACAACAAGATATTGCCCAGCAATATCTTCAGGGAAATGAAAGGAGGAGAGATGTTTTTGGGACCTATTGAGTCTGCTTCTAGAGAGTAGGCTACATTTGTTTGGCTGCAGAGGGAATTCTTTTTTTTTTAATCAATTTAGTTTATTATTGGAAAAAAATTACAATGAAAAGTCATACTTGCAGGAGGAATTCCGAATATTTAATTTAAAGTGTAAATTTCATTTAACATTTCATGGTATGTAGGCTATACTTATTTTTATTGATGTAAATCTGTTTGTGTTTAAATACTTCCGTGTTCATACACATTGTTATATTTGTAAGAATTTACATCCTGCTGAGATCAGCAAATGTTTAAATAAAACATTTGCAGAGGGCATGAAGTTTTGGTGCGTGATTGACATACTAATGTTTATTGCAGCTTCAGTATATATACACTTTTGGAAAAAATGTAGGCAGTCACAGACTTGTGTAAATCGTTTTGGTTTTTAATTCATACTGAGAAATCTTTGGCATTTAGTTAGCCTAGTTAATGGTTACATATGCTATGACTCTTTTAAGATATAACCCGATTCAAATGAGAGTTCGCATATTTCGAAATAGTTAAGCTAGTGTTATAAATTATTGTAAATTAGTGTTATCATTCATATTGGGAAATTGACCCATGTAGGCTCTAATGCTCCGTTTAATAATCTTAATGAAGAACCGCAGAATTAAGATTAGTAAAAACATTATCAATAAAATTGTAGCAGAACTCACAATCTAACTCAATCACAATGACAATTAAATATAATCAGTTGTAGCTTACTTAGGCTACAGCTAAATGAAAGTCTGAAGAATTGGACCATGAAAAACAGATGTGCCGCCCGAGTTGACATTGAAATAGAATGATTACAGATAATTCTATTTAACAGATCCTTCTATCCTGGACGCCTCCCTGGTGAGGTGTACTGGGCACGTCCCACTGGGAAGAGGCCCGGGGGGAAGACCCAGGACGCGCTGGAGGGTCTCTCGGCTGGCCTGGGAAAGCTTTAGGGTCCCCCAGGAAGAGCTGGTGGAAGTGGCCGGGGAGAGGGAAGTATGGGCCTCCCTGCTTCTTAGGTTGCTGCCCCCGCGACCCGACCCCCGGACAAGCGGTAGATAACGACGACGACGATGATAACCGATTGCTCGGGAGATCGAGCCAAGGCCTAATCGGCTCCGGGGAATTTTGTAAATATAGCTTAGGCAAGGCTACATAGTCTAAAGGTCGCAAACTCATTTTATTGTGGTTTAATGTGAGCATTACAAGTAGCCTACAGTAGTAAACCGCCAAATAGCGGTGAAGTAGTTAATAGTCAAATTATTAGTTACCCTACTAGAAAACCCAAAATGGAGATATGAACTTTTCGAATATTTACCAGTAGCCTAACAAATAAATAGTCACAAGTATCCAAAACAATTTTAGCTAATTTTGAGGATAAAATCAAATGACATGCGACTTGTGAAAACTCGTCATTCAAACCGTAGGCCTATTTGATTCAGGGGGAGGCCTCGTGGTGGTTGTGTTGCACCCTATCCCTAACTCTGCCCCCAGTTTTAGTTACATTTTAGAAAATTATGTCCTTTGATGAAAGTGTCAAGTTACAAGTATTTGTATGTATGTCATTTCATACTGTCTGAGGTTATGACATCTTAACATGTGATATCGATTTTTATGGCATCTTGTATCATGAGAGCTCTTGTGATGATTCCCAATGAAAATGATGAAGATCACACTGTTAAATTACAGGACATTTATGGGAGTTACTGTTGTATAGGTGTTATGTGGTGTACGTCTAATGACGGCATGGGCGTATATTTAGGGGGGGACGCTAGGTACTTGTCCCCACCAACATTTGAAAATGACAAAATTGTCCCCATCAATATTTTAGCGAATTGTGCTGCTATTTGGATCGATTCCGACGGCCAGGACGCGACAGTACAAAAAACGCCATTATTTGATTGGCTGAAAACCCAAAGGGGGAGGGTTATCTGACAGGCAACACGCATGGGAAGAAGCACAAGCTAGCGGGTGTCGGCAACAACGGTACGGTACAGCTAACTTACCAGGGGTGCGTTTCCCGAAAGCATCGTAAGCCTAAATCGATCGTAGCTAAAGTGTCTGTTGAACATTCGTAGCTCTACAAAGCGCATAGATTACCTTACTCCTTACGAGCATGTTTGGGAAACGCACGTAAGAAATATCGATGGTTTAGTTTTTTGCTCGATCGTTGCTACGATCCATCGTTATCGGGAAACGCACCCCAGGTCTGTCTGCCAACAATACATACTTAAAAGGAGTAACACATTTTAATATTCCCTTTGCACTTCAGCATGTACATGTTTGCCCCTTTTTGTGCTTTGTAGATCAGATATGCCTCCACCCAAGAAGAAGAAAGGGGACATACAAAGCTTTTTCAAAAAGCAGTGTAAGTCAGGCTAAATAACTAGCCACACTAGCAGTGGTAGTGACCAGTCTTTCAAATGCAGATTCGACTGTGGAAAAAGTATTAACTGGTGATATGTTACCCAGGATATTGTTACAGCTAAACCTAGCTTCTGTAGCTAATCTTTCAACCAAGGTAAGGAGTCTAGCCGAGGACAAATTCACAGTTGATGGACTGTCACTGCATTGCTAGACAGGTGCTGGAAAAAACAGTTGGCAATGTAAATAAGTAAACACTGTTGGTTATTCAAAAATAATGAATCATTATTTGATTATTAATTGATGGGTGGATGTCCCCACCAAGTCTGAGACCTCACCTACGCCCTTGTACAGTAAAGCAACAAAATTATATAGCGTTACTTAACTTACTTGTCCAAGGTTTGTAGCTTGACCAAGGAGATTTAGTAATGATCCAGAATTTAATTTCAGCAAGGCCAGCTTTGAGTTGGCTCAAGTTGAGGAAATGTTTGGCGCAGACATACAACACTTCGTGTCGGAGCATTTCCAGCAAAAATACAATTAAGATACGGGTTGTGCAGAGGCTCGGATGAAGGAACTAAAAAAAAGATGTGTGCTTGCATTTGTATATCCAAGCACTGAGCAACATGCTTCGTTTGTTTGCTCGCCATGATGTCTCTCCAGGAAAAAACGATATCGCACTTGCCCTTGCACGGTGGTAGCTCAGTTTCTCATGGGCGGGCCAGATGATCTGGTTGGGCAAAGCAGAGAGAGGGGAGGTAACCTTCCCCCTATCTACGTCACTGGGGGGAGATTTTCAAACAGCGCAATTGAGCCTTCATTTGGTCAAAGGCGGAGAAGAACGCGCAGGGCTTGGTTTACATTTATCGAAAATTCTAGCCACTGGGGGACCAAAGGCAGGCTAGGGGAACTCATATTAATGTTAAATAACCTCATAAAATGAAGTTTTCATGTCATGTCACCTTTAAGGCTGTCATGAGAGGCCCTAACGCTGGTGCAGCGGCATACTTGTCTCCCCAGGAGTTTGGGGTAGGAGCCAAGGCAGAAGGCTACAAGGGATCAGTGACAATTGGAGAATTTAAAGTGAAGGAAAAACTTATTGACACAGGTGTCAAAGCATCTGTATCTACATCTGGTGTAAAGGCCATGGCTAAAGCAGAGCTGGCCAGTGTGTCAGTGTCTCATGGGCCACTTGGGGCAAAGGCAGGGATTGGGATTGACACAGGTTTACAAGTAGGAAGTGAAGGTGTGGGACTGAAGGTTCTTGGAACCGGGATAACCATAGGTCCAAAAACAAGTGTATCTCTTCTGGGTTCAGAAATAAGCTGTAATCTGATGTAATGGAACAACTGCAGTAACACATTACGTATGTTTCCTGACTACATGTCTTGTTTGTAAAAAAAAAAAGAAAAAAAAAGTTTTCAATCAAAGGTTTGTCCATCTATTTTTGTCTGAACAGTGTGATAATTCTCTATCTCAAAAAATTATCCTTTGAAAAATGTATGTTAATTAATTGTATTGTTTTATTGAATGGATAAATTAATACGTATTATATGACTACCCTAGTGATATTATTCCTATTCATAATAATTATTATTATTATAACAATAATAGTTATAACAATAACTGTATTTTACATGCTCGGTATGAGGATAGCCTATAAAATAAATGTAATATGAGAATAATTATTTAGATATTGCTGTAAACTTGAAGAACTACTGGAGAAAAAAATAAATCTTTATAGCTTTTTCCCGAATCATTTATTCATATGCGATTACGATTCTCCAATCGCTGATGAAATTAGGCACAGGATTTCTGACATTGCCAGAATAGTGGTTGATAAAATCAGTGCCTTTTAGTGTACAGCACCTATTCAGTGTTTTCACAGAACAACAAATATGGCTTAACCGTTACATATTAAGGCAAAGAGTATTTTTCAATTCTTGGGACTTCATGTTATATCTGTTTTGCCAAAATAGGGTCCACCTTTGACACTTGACACTTAACATTTGACACTTGCTTTATCTGGTAAAAGCGGTTGCACTCAGAGTTTGTAATCATAGTTTGAACCTTTTTAATGCATGAATCCAATGCTTTCTCTCTTTTTTCTGGAATGTGCAAAAATGCGAATCTGCCTCATTCAAAATGAAGACAGTCACTCCCATGCCCTATTGCTTACCAACTGTATTTGCGAGGATATCTGAATTATAGTTATGTAAAGAGGCTCACCTTTGATTTATGACATTGCCAACGACAGGTATCCAGATGCTGATGCATGAGAGCAAAGACAGATGACCTCACACAGACGACACAGAACAGAGGTCGCAAGGTCCAGCTTATCTAACACCAACATTTACATTTACATTTATTCATTTAGCAGACGCTTTTATCCAAAGCGACTTCCAAGAGAGAGCTTTACAAAAGAGCATAGGTCACTGATCATAACAACGAGATAGTCCCAAACATTGCAAGCAGCCAAAACATGAAGCATACATTGTGAAAAAGCTAAACAAGTGCCAAAAGGGAAGACCCATAAGAGCATGTAGTTATACAAGTTACAAATAAAACAACATGAACCACAAAAGTGCAGGACTGTACCTGTAAAAGAACAATCAACAGTAAAATATTACACAGCAAGTACAAGACTTAACTTCGTTATATCTAACCTACAATAGCAACAAGTCACTCAATAAGAGTCATAGTGATCCTGGAGGAAACTAACAAGTCTAGCCAAGCATTCTTAAGTGCCGTTGTACTCCCGGAACAAGTGCGTCTTGAGCCTTTTCTTGAAGGTGGGGAGACAGTCAGTGTCCCTGATAGAGGTGGGGAGCTGGTTCCACCATTGGGGCGCCAACATGTGTTTGTGTTTCACTTTCGATATAAGATTAGATCAAATTAGATTAAAATTCAACTTTATTGTTATTGCACCGAGTACAAGTCCTGAACAAGAACAAGAGCCTGAGGCCACATCCAAAACTGACAGACTCACGGAATGTACCAGACTAAACACCTCACCTGCATCTTCCGTTTTATAGCAGAACTGTTATGTGGACAAAATAAACATTCATTGGCCAAAGATTTCTATTATGTGAACAGAATTACATTTGTCTACAAAAATGAATTTATTTTATCCGCATAGTGAGATGTGCATTAAGCCTTTTGTCCACAAAAGGACATAGAAATAGTCAACTCATCACACAATATTAATCGTCCATTATTTGCTGTCTTCAATGTTCCATGGTCACAATGCTAACGAGTTTTAGTTTTTTTCATGAACAAAGGACAGGCGGCCTTTCCTACAGGCGGTATAGTTCTTTTTTTTTGCGCCCCCTTCTATATCTCCAACCAGTAGCGGACGGGCCATCGGGACAATTTCCGGTGGGCCGAGACACTTCTGGGCCGGAGGGCCGCTTGTCTTCAAAAATGTTTAAAAATTTTAAAATGTCGGCAGATGATTGAGCGACACGGGCCCCCCTTTCCCCAAGACCAGTTGGTCTATTCCAATGTTTAAAGGACATTTGGTCATAAAAGTCAGTGTGAACCCTTGGCCTTGTTGAGGAGGCCTACAGCAGAAGGGAATAAACTGTTGTGGCGTGAGGTTGGCTATTGGCAGCTTCTCAGCAGAGCAGATGATATGTTGCAGTCTGCTCTTGTCCTTGGCATTGGCAGCAACGTACCGGTGATGGAGGAGGTGAGGATGGACTCAATGATGGCTGTGTAGAAGTGCACCATCATTGTCTTTGGCAGGTTGAATTTCTTCAGCTGTCGAAGGAAGTACATCCTCTGTTGTGCTTTCTTGGTGAGGGAGCTGATGTTCAGTTCCCACTTGAGGTCCTGGGAGAAGATAGTGCCCAGGAAGCGGAAGGACTCCACAGTGTTGACTGGGGAGTCACACAGGGTCATGGGGGTGAGTGGGGCTGTGTTCTTCCTGAAGTCTACAACCATCAATAAGTTGGATAGTAACTAACTCGAACCAACATTCTTGCTCCACAACATTGTATTCTGAGGAAATATACCCCAGCTATGATTACCAAAAGAAATGTATTTTGTTTAGACTAGAGCATTTCACGGCAGGCCTTGTTTTCCATTTGATGCAAATGCAATGCACCCTTTGCTACCTATGACTAGGGAATGTCACATGCCTGGAACTTACTCTGGTTATACTCGTCCCTTCGTTGTTATGATCAGTGACCTATATGCACTTTCGTAAAACTCTTTTGGAAGTTGCTTTGGATAAAAGCGTCTGCTAAATGCATTAATGACGTAATGTATGTGATCTAACTGTCTATGCCGCGTGAGGGCGCCAACAATCCACTGACCCACTGAACGTGCCGTGATCACGAGTTGGATCAATGCGCTGTAGTTCTATGGGTGGGCATAGAACTACAGCGCAATGATGCATCTCGTCATCACCGCACGTTCAGTCATAGTCGTTCCGCCCCCTGAATGTAACGCACACACACTTCCAGTAACAGAGCTCTCACTGTCAAACCTATACCGCTAGAGATAAGTCATTATTTGTTTTAGTTCATCCGTGAGACTGACGTGTCGGATGTGATTTTTTTTTCTTTCTTGGAAGACGCATTTAACTCATATCTGTTGATAACTAGTTAGTTTGTAGTATATGGTGCGTCACGGTAAATCTTGCTAGTTAGGCAGTAGCTAGCTAAACGTCCACCTGCCCTTGTATTTAACGCAGATGCTAAGCTGCTAGCTAGCTACCGGCTAACGAGTAGCCAACCCAGTTTATGGTCATTCGAGGTCACTTGTATCGCCTTATTTTGACAACCTGTGAGCTGAATTTGAGCTATCCGACTACGGTAGCTTTGGAAGAAGGCAAAATGAAGGGTCTTCCATACTTCTGCCGAGGAGAGGTTATTCGAGGATTCGGAAGAGGGAGTAAAGAATTAGGGATTCCAACGGGTAAGGAAGCTAGCATGCTAACGGTTACTCCAATCAGTTTGTCTGTGCTGGCGTCCTTATATATTCATAAGGTTAGGTCTTACTCAATTGGCATTGCTCGTGACGTTCAGCAGTACTGGAACGGCAAACGTTCAACGTAAAGATACTGCTTTCTAGGCTACGCACATTGCTTTATGTGCGGAAACTTGTGCGAACATTGGTATGATTTTTGTCTTACGGTTCACTAGCTAGGCACCAGTTTGCAAAGCCAACGTTCTAACAATTTCCTGAAAAAGTGATTCAGCTAACGTACGTATAAACGGGACAAACTTATTAACACAGATCGGATTGTGCTTGTACTTAGGGTGACCTTTGCCTCAGGCCAGGGTGACAACAAACACAATATGTGAAATCTCGAGCCCAGGGTTACTTTGCTCTTAGCCTCTCATCCCATTCACTGGCTCCTTTGTCCTTACATACCACCGCTGTTGTTTAGTCTAACATAGGCTGTCTTTTCTGGTTCACGTGAAAAGTAATAGCTAAGTATTATGATTGTAACCTAGCTACGTGTTGCACTCTGGGTAATGATGACGCACCGAAAACTGCGTCGTGTAGCGAGGACGGAAAATAAGGGTCTCTAATCCTGATCGAGGAGAAATACTTTCTACATAGTTCCATCACTATAATATAGCCAACTCGGTTCTTACAATTAGCCTGTTGATGTGTTGAATCAGGTTCGTTACAACTGGGATTGGGGCAAAAACCTACAGGAATATTGGCCAAGCTCTCTAGAAACAGGAGACCCTGTTATGGGGAGGATAGCAGGCCTAAGCAGTGGTTTTGACCTGACTGAAGCCTAACTTTTCTCCATCCATCTTGTCCCGCCAGCTAACTTCCCAGACTCTGTGGTGGACCACCTGCCTGCTGACGTCAGCACAGGTATCTACTATGGCTGGGCGTGTGTGGACAATGGAGACATACACAAGATGGTGATGAGCATCGGCTGGAACCCTTACTACAAGAACACCAAGAAGTCCATGGTCAGGAACACAGATGGCGTGAATACGATGTCACAACTGAATGCCCGTGTCATACATGCTCGTCCAATACATATCGAACGCAATGATGATTTGTGTTGCTGCAGATTTATGAAGCACATTAAAAAACAACAACCGTCGACCCAAAATGTTGTACAGTCAAGTAGCAAAAGCAATAAAACAACACAGTCTAACATCTAGAGGCAACTTGTTCCACAGTTTGGGGGCTGTTACAGAAAAAGCACCATCACCCCTGTGCTTCTACCTAGACCTTGGGACACTCAGAAGTAACTGACCAGTGGACCGGAGTGTCCTAGATTGCTACGTGTAGCTGAAGCAGATCAGTAAGAATGTTGTGAGTGGTAGCTGTTTGTGCTCGATGTCTTGACCCTCCTTGTGTTTGTGTGTGTTTCAGGAGACTCATGTGATCCACACATTTAAGGAGGATTTCTACGGCCAGATCCTCAGTGTAGTGATGGTGGGCTACATCCGGCCTGAGAGGAGCTACGACTCCCTCGGTAAGAGAGGCTAACGAAGCCCCACTCACTCACATTCACTCTGTCACACGTTCGCTCAGTCACTTGCTCTCTGACTCGCTCATTCGGTCACTAACCCGTTCACTCACTCTCACCCACTCACTCACAACGTTAACATTCAGACAAACGCACATCGTC
The DNA here is from genome assembly GCF_054491055.1 of Hypomesus nipponensis. Taxonomy (NCBI): domain Eukaryota; kingdom Metazoa; phylum Chordata; class Actinopteri; order Osmeriformes; family Osmeridae; genus Hypomesus; species Hypomesus nipponensis. Next base: position 9,068,429 of record NC_140384.1, on the reverse strand, counting down.
TGTGTCCATCTATTCCCTGACAGAGGCCCTGATATCGGCGATCAACAACGACATTGAGGAGGCCAAGGCCAGGCTTGAGGTACCGGAACACATCAAGCTGAAGGAGGATAACTTCTTCACGGCTAGTGCCAGCACATCCAAGTCCACAGGTTCCACCATCATGAACGGTCACTGATGATTGGCACACCTTCCCTGTTTGCCAGTCAAGTCCTCTTCCACCCATCTCTCTGAGAGCTGCTGTCAATCCAGCACGCTTAAAAACTGCTTCTATATGTATTTACAGTTTATTTTTATTTTGATTGTTAAGCATTATTAAGAACAGTTTATTATGTTATTGTTGTGTGTTGGATCTGTATCCTCACTCATGCTGACCCCGATCACACGGAAGTTCTTGACGAGGTTCTGTATGTACAGGTCCACCTGCAACTACATCAAAGCTCCAGTTTGCCTCTTCCCTACCCTCCCTTCTACCCCACTCTCCCCTACCCTCCCCTCTCTCCTCTCCCCACCCTCCCTTCTACCCTCCCCTCTCTCCTCTCCCCCACCCTCCCTTCTCCCCTCCCCTCTCTCCTCTCCCCCACCCTTCTACCCTCCCCTCTCTCCTCTCCCCCACCCTTCTCCCCTCTCTCCTCTCCCCCACCCTCTCCTTTTCACAGAGCTGTGTCTGTCTATCTGCTGCAACTTTGGCAAAGGCGGATATGTTACTGATTGAGTTATGTGGTCTGGGAGTGGAGGGAGGGATTGGATGGTTAGAGGGAGTTAAACCAATCAGGGGGAGGGTAGAGGAGGTTGAAGGGGATCACTACCAAGCAGGAGCAGTGTTGACGGAATGTTCCTGTACACATGCTGCTCCACATCCAGAGAGCCTTCAGAGGGATCTGTCTGTTCCAGATCAGAAATATATATTTTTTATTTCTTTTTATTTATATATCTAAGTTGTGTTTTTTGAAAGACAAGTTGAAGTCCATTGCCATGATCATTATCTGCTATGCTAATGTTTGTACAAATCTCAACACAGACAGTCTCAACACCCTTTTATCTGTTGCTCTGTTGGCCATGACCCTGGTGTAACAGCTCCCAGGGTTAGAGCTTATTCATGTTGTTGCTAGGTAGATTGGATGCACAGCAGGAAGTTTTGAGATATTGTGGATCTGATTATGCAGTCCTTGGTTTTGTCTTAGTATGATGTCATCAAATTCAGTTGGATTAGCCCTTCTGGACAGGTTGCATCGTCTCACCCATTCCCTGACCAATCATTACGTGTGGATTCGTAGGCAGAGTTTGATGAGGTTATAACTTTGTGGAATCTTCTGCACCATGTGTCCCCTGATGGTCTGTTAGAGATAAGCACTAACAGGGAAGGGGACTAAGTCCAGTGTCTCAGGTGATCTGAGGTGTGTGTGCGTGTGTGTGTGTCTGAGGGGGGAGAGAGTAAGGTGGAGCACTGGATATCTTTATAACAGCTGTAAATACTTGAGATTCGAGTCAAAACAAGAACACATACTCACAGTCTATAAGTGTATTTTTATTAGAGACAGTCATATATATGTATATATATATTGTCCTTTTAGATTTGATTTTCTGAAGAATTGAGTTGTGATGAGGTACATATTTTCCTTTCTGTGAAATAAAGGAAATATGTACAAATGATCCAGTATCAAAATGTGTTATGGCATGACTATGCTTCTCTCACAGACCGAAGGCATATACAGGCTAGAACGTAAAGGTACATGTGAAAATATGCCAACACACACCACACAACATGTTTGTGTTTGTTGTTTTTTTACACTTTACTGACACAAACACGTCCCATGTTGTGTTGCCAGGGGTGACGGTACAGCTCCAGCGGTAGTATCTGTCTGCAGATCGAGGTCCCACTTTGAAATCCAACTCCATCCACTGCCTTTGGATTTAAGCATCTGCTAAGTGAATCTGTTATTATCGATGGGTAGTTCACCACTGTGGTTGAACAGGCAACAGGCCCTTATGTTGTCAGTGGGAAGGTCAGGAATTTTGAACGTAGTAAAATAGCCCTTGAAATTGTGTGTTTGGGTGTGGAATGGATAAATGGTCCGAACTGCTAATGTTATGACTCCTAAGAGAGACACGTTGTGTCTGGAAATTCTCAATTTTATCAATACATTTTCTAACTGTGGCAGCATTCTGATGGTAGAGTTATATGTTGCGCTGAGACACAATCGGAAGTAGGCCTAGATGACACCATTTTTGTTAGCGGAACCAAATCTCAGCTTTCTTGCCTAATTTTTCCTTGTTGGTGTGTGTCACCTTGTGTTTGTCTCCAAGGCCCAGGCCTGACTGTGTATCGTGTTCATAGAGACAGGCTTTTTGCTGTGTGTCTACATGTGTGTACTGTTCTTTGAAGCCTCTTTAATAAACAGGTTAACCACTGATGTCTGGCTTCTCTCCTCGCTTGTGTGTGAGTACAGCACATTCAAAATACAGTGTATTCCTTCTGTTATATTAACTTGTCTTGCCAACAAATGACTGTGTAGTGAATGCATAACCATGTATTTGGCTGATAAGATCTTTACGTTCTAATCACTATCGCTCTGTGAACTTACTGTAAATACAAACCGGTTTGAACTTCTTCAAAGTACGTAAGTGGTGTGCGATTGCACAAGTAAATCATTTCACAATGACACAGCAGAATTCCAGGAAGTTTGTAAGATACTTCTGACTATTTTAATAAACATTTATGCATTTGAGACTGAATGTAATATTATCAAACTATTTGAAAATTACTGAAAGCTAAACTGTCCAAGTGCATTTATTCCTTCTTGCCATAAAATGCACCCCCTGCTAACTCTGACTAGGAAAGGGTCACGTGCATAAAAATTACTGTGGTTACTCAAACTAGTCCCCTCAGTGTACGATAAGAATAATTTGATGCTGGGATATACAGAACAGATAATAGAGGGGGTGTATTTCATGGTAGGCTTAATGCACCCCCTGCTAACTCTGAAAGTGTCACTTGCCTGAAACTTACTTTGGTTACTCATACTACTAGCTTTCATAGTTCAAAAGATGATCGTTTTTAGTGCAATAAATCGTGTTCAACAATTCAAATATGAATGTATTTGTGCCCATAATCAAGAAAAGACCACCCTTTAGGCATTTATTCGGCACTAAATACCCATCATAAACACAAAATGAGCGCCGGTTAAAGAGTCCAGGTTTTCAATTAATATGGACCAAACCATCTGCAGGGAGCCACACAGCACACATCCCAAACTTGTTAACTTGTTCGGTGTGAACAAAACATGAATTATACAATAGATATACATATTTACAATAACATTATATTTTTAGCAATGATTTACCAATTCATACTTTAATTAATTGCAGAGTAAAGTTACCAATGAAGCTAATAAATTACAGCGCTATGGAAGCAGTTTTAAAGGGGTACTATTAAAACGCCACCATCGGTTTGCGCTTCAACATCGCCATCTAATGGTTTAATGTGAGCATTACAAGTGCAGTTCAGATTGTAAACCACCAGATGGCGATGGTAAATCGTAGCCCTATGGAACGGATTTTTAAGGGGCACTGTTTCGACAGTGCCATTGGGCTGCGCTTCAATACCGCCATCTAGTGGTTTAAAGTGTGAATTTAAAGTGCAGTTCCCACAGTAAAACACCAGATGGCGATGGTGAAGCGCAGCCCTATGGAACGGGTTTTTATAAGCCAGTACTGTCCTGTGAGCATTGCAAGTGCAGTTCTGAAAGTGGAGGGTTTAGATGGGAGTCACTTGAGGGGACATTAGTTTAGCTGAACAGTATTTATCTGCTATTATCACCCATTATCTACTCATACCGAGACTAAAAAATAAACACATTTTATGATTATAATTAGATATACATACTTACAATTATATGGAATCATATACTTCATAGCAAACATTGTTTGTTCCCCAACAGAAACCACATCTTGGAGGAACAAGATGGAGCAATTACACCTTGATTTCTTATCTGTCCTATTTTGATTCCAATATTGAAATTCGAATAAGTTCGAAGCAGCTGGAGAGTCGTCTTAATTGATGTCATATGTATTTAATATCTACTCCCAAAATAATCATAATAATAGATTTTGTTTGTAACATTTTTCCTTGAAGGTTTAGGTTGGTTGAGGGGTATTCCTATCGGCGTATGTGAAGCCCCGTCCACTGGGGGACTGTGTGAATAATGAGTTTAATAAATATATATTATATTACGTATATAGTATATAAATAATGAGTTGCAACATGGCTGGCTTGATTGTGTGAAAACATGTGAGTTTTAATTGAACTACTCAATGTGCAAGGCTTCCAGTGAAGTGCCCAAGAGGAGTGACAATAACTTAACAATCCCAATGGCTCAGTGAGGAGTGAAGCTCCCTTGAAACCCAAAGGTTTGAGATTTGATTCCCAGGAAGGCTGCTGCCAAATTTTAAAGTACAGATTGGAAGAGGCACTTGCTTTCTTGAAGTTGTAACATGGTTGGTTTGATTCTCGCCAACTTTTAATCAAGCTACTCAATGTGCATGTCTTCATTCCAGTTAAGTACCCAAGAGCAGTGATCATATTTTAACAGGCCCAATGGCTCAGTGAGGAGAGCAGCTGCTTTGAAACTGACATGTTGAAGGTTTTGATTCCCATTGAGTCTCGTGGCAAATTTTAACAAATTGGAAGAGGCACTTGAAAATCGCCCGGAGAAGAGAGCTGTTACAGCCTGGATGGCTCAGTGAGGAAGGCAGCTGCCTTGAAACCGAAAGGTTAAAGGTTTGATTCCCGGTTGGCAAATTTTTAAGTATATGAATAGGCACTAGAAAAATGCCCGGAGAAAACATGTGTTATAGCCCAGATGGCTCAGTGAGGAGGGTGGCTGCCTTGAAACTGAATGGTTGCAGGTTTGATTCCCGGTGCCAGATTTTAACGCACAGGTTGGAATAAGTACTTGAAAAACGCCCAGAGGAAACATCTGTTATGGCCTGGATGGCGCAGTGAGGAGGGCGGCTGCCTTGAAGCCAAATGGTTGTAGGTTTGATTCCCGGTGTGAAATTTTAAAGCACAGGTTGGAAGAGGCACTTGAAAAACACCCGGAGAAAACACCTTTCAGCAACAAGACAGCCTGGTGTGGTGGGCTAAGTTCTTGCGAATAATGGAGAGTTGTTGGCTCTGAGTTGTAGCGTAACCAGTTTGATCCCCACCCACGTGTGATTTTTAATATAGTTACTCAACGTGCATTTCTTCATTCCAGTGAAGTACCCAAGAATGGTAACAATATCATAATGGTCCCAATGACTCAGTGAGGAGAGAGGCTGCCTTGGAATCAAGAGGTTGAAGGTTTGATTCGCGGCTCAGTTTTTAAAATCGTGAACAGATTCGCAGAGGCAATTACCCGAGAACAGTGTGGTTATTCTACCAGTCCCAATGGCTCATAGGAGAGGGACGCAGCCTTGCAAACATGAGGTTCATGGTTTGAATCTGAGCGGCTGCTGCTGCCACAGTCACATTTTAAAGCATAGATTGGCATTGAAATGCATGTCAAGAACGCCCGGAGAAAGTACTTCTCTGCGAAGGACTTCCGTGGTGTGGCGGTTAAAGGGCGTGAACAAAGACAAGTCACTGGGTACTTCAGTTCACACATCGCCGGTTCGAATCCTCTCCCAATGGTCGGGTTGAGTTGTCACCCACGGTTGTCTGGAGCCGCCCCGGCTACACGAGGCAGGGGGGGGGGCAATCTCCCCCCCGGTCGTTCCCAACAATAATCAAAGAGGTTATCCAGTCCTGGAAGCCAACAATAAGGCCTTTTTACAAAAAAATCCGTAGATTTGATTTTTGTGTGTTCTTGTGGCCGGCCGGCGAGGCAGCCGAAATTTTGCTGAATTTAAGGTGAGGAGGGAGGAGCTACTGGGCTAGGGGGAGGGGCAACAGGGGAAAGGGGGAGGGGGCACAGGAGAAAGGAGGAGGGGCCACAGGAGAAAGGAGGGGCCACAGGGAAGGACGGGTGTGGCCCAGCTTTTGTTGAGCAGTCAGATGAAGCTTCGTTCTAAATCACAAAGTCCCTGCGTGATGTCATCAGGCCACAGAGAGAGGGACACCCTTTTTTGAGACCGCTGAGTGTCTCAGTGTTTTGGCTGTTGGGGAGGAGGAGCTCTAACGTGAGCGGCGTCTCTCTTGTTCAGCTTCACTGAGGCATACTGAACTCCCCAAGCTGTACCTAACATACAACGCTTCGATCAGTCAGATGAAGCTTTTGCAGTGTCGAAGGATGAGTCGGGTGAAGCTTCGCTCTAGTTCATAGTTACACATTCCAACACACAATCTCCACCAACTGTAAAATGACTAAGGTCTGACATGCAGGAGTCCAGTGGTAGCAGGGTTGCGTTTTCAGTCTTCAATAAAGAAGCTACACCTTAGATACAGCTTTGTGGTTATACTCTGAAATCCATCTGACCCTTCCACCCTTTGTTTCTTGCTTAGTAGTAGAGTATTTCTCTTACCTCTACCACCCTTCTTTTCTTGTTTTTCTGCCATTGGATTTAAAGATTTGTTTTTGGAAGGAAACAAACAAGACAGTTGGAAGGAAACAAGACAGTTGCCTTTAACAAAAGGCAATTCAAACAGTAACCATCTGTAATAATTTAAATATATTTATATAAACTTGTAAATTTTGTTATTTTAAATTGTATTGATACATGTTTACTCTTAATGGAAATGTTTTTTTTTTTTTTTTACTTTGTAACAGTTGGCGTGTTTGTAATAGGAAATGATTAACGAATTTAACAGTCATTGTTTAATAGCAGGTAAATATTGTTCACTGCTACTTGCACTTGGACTGATCGACAAGCACATCATACATTTAAGACTTGCATGTACATAAGTAATGTCACATGAAATAATGTTACCTTGATCTAAAATTGCATAGATTCTGCTCACAACATCCACACATTGTGAGACACACCTGGCAATGGTTGGCGTTGATTGTCAATAACATCACATAACCAATACTACGTATCAGTCAGATTGTGAATGCCATTTCCATACACTTTGACGTTAATGATAATTACTGATAGATAAGTTTGTATTGTCATATTGAATACACTGTATATGGAACAAAACATCAGTAGTTAACCTGTTTTTAAAAGAGGCTTCAAAGAACACACACGTACAGCAAAAAGCCCGTCTCACAAGTTACGCTAACAAACTGTTTACAATTCATCTAGGCGTACTTCCGATATCCTCGTAGCGCCCAGATATTACTCTACCATCAGAATGCCGCCACAGTTGGAGGATTCATCGATAAAAACTGTTGAATGAGAATTTCCAGTTACAAAGTGGCTCTCTGATGCATGTCCTTTACGCCAATGAACTTATATTGACGTTACAGCGAATCGCTTGCCATAGTGCACCACGATCGGGGGCGTGTCATACAGATGAATGCTGAGTTGTAGTTCTCCAATATCGTTCCTGTCGTAAGTAATATTGATAAAGAGTTTTAAAAGAACATGTTGTAAGAATCAGTCAACACATTTATTAAAAACCGTTTTATTTTAATCGTTAAATCACAAGAAAAAATTGAAACACACGACCTTAGTGCAAGCTCAACACGACATTCTTTTACTTCTAAGAGATGTATGGAAGGACAAAACGGAAAATATAAACTAGGACATTCAATTACAAGAAAGCAGACTTTCCAGGCCAGTAAACATTCAGACCAACAACAATTCATGAGCTCATTATAGATAGGATGTTAACAAGCTGATCAATCTATCAATGTAGATATCAATCTACATCATGGACGAAGTCTCCCCCACTGACGGAGTTAACCCACACAGCAACATCAATGCAACTCGAGTAAGAGAAGTGTTCAGCGCTGGTGTTTGGTCCCCCCCAACACCAGCGCTAAAGGTATAGCTCTCCTCGTCATCATACTCCACCCCCCCCCCTCACTCAGGTAAAGGTATAGCTCTCCTCCTCATCATACTCCACCCCCCCCCCTCACTCAGGTAATGGTATAGCTCTCCTCGTCATCATACTCCAGCTCCAGCTCCTCATCCTCGTCCAGCAGGCCGTACTTGAACCTCCTGTAGACCATCCCATCCTTGCCCATGTACACAATGTCATCTTCCTCCTCCTCCTCGTCATCCTCCTCTCCCTCCAGGATGCGGTCGCTGTACTCCCCGTAGCCGCTGTCGGCTCCGCCCGCATCCCTGCCCAGCTTCTCGTACCTGCCGGTGGATGTGGCCTTGGAGGCGGGGCCTCTCATGGAGCGAGCCCGGAGGAGGAGGAAGACCACGGTCCCCATGGCAACGATGATGAAGATGGAGATCAGAGCGAAGAGGGCCGGCCGGCCTCCCTGCTCCACGTCCAGCTCCTCAGGGCTTCCAAACACAAAGTTGACCCCCAGGATGCACTCCTCTGGAAAGGCAGACAGGGAAGACAAGGCAGAGGTCAACGCCCCAGGACTTGGGGAACAGAGGTCAGAGGTCAATGTTTGTGGGGGCTAGGCTTTGATTGGGGCAGCGGTACAGATGTGAGGCTGATGGGAGTTGGGGTGGGCTGAGGCAAGGTAAGGGTGACAGGCAGGGGTGGGGTTTACCATAGGAGCTCTTGCAGTCGCAGCACTCGTGTTGCAGCGGTGCATTGTGGGCCGTCTCCCCGCAGCATGACAGACAGCGGCCGTCGTCCGCCAGGATGTAGAGGGCGGGGCACACGGTGCAGTTCCAGCGACCCGGCCCGTGGCAGTCCAGACACGAGGGGTCGCACGGAACACACTCCGCCTCAGAACCCAGAAAACCAGAACCTTGAGGGGAGGAAACCTGAAAACACACACACACACGTGAACGCACACACACACACACACACATGCTCACAGCACAAAAACATGTGAACACACATGCCCTTACACACACACACACACACGCGCGCGTCTTTCTCACCTCTGAGGGGGTGTAGAAGCCAAGTGAACAGTCAGAGTCACAGATCCCTGCAAACTGTCTGTAGCCATGGTAACAGCTGGTGCAGGCCAGAGCGCCCTCGTCTGGTCACACAGAGGACAGGCGAGGAGATTGTACGGTGTGTGATAGTGTGTGTAAGTGTGTGTGTGTGTGTGTGAGCCAGCTCCTTACCGCTGCAGGTCTGGCAGGTGGGGTGGCAGTGCCGGCAGGTCTTGGCGCGGGTGTCGGGGTAGAAGTTCTCTGGACACGTCTTCAGGCAACGGCCGCCCTGCGGCAGGAGCAGGTAGTCGTCACGACAACTCAGACACTGGCTGTCCCCGCCGCCGCGACACTGCGTACACGACGGGTCACAGCGCTCGCACGTCATGGTGGTGGCGTTGCCGTAGTGACTGGCGTGGAGAGGTGACAGGGTTATGGAGTCAGTGAGGGGAGACACAAAGCTTCCAGAGGAAGAAACTGGGTGACTGTGTTTGTGTGTGTGTGTTACTTCTCTCCGCAGGACTCCACACAGCTGCGACCCAGCCTGAAGTGCCCAGGTTTGCAGGTGACACACTGGACGCTATGGCGACCCTTACACGATGCACAGCTGAAGTGACAACGCTCGCACAAACGCCCCTCCTTATCGTCGTAGTAACCCACAGGACACCCGTCCACACAGGTGTTGTCTGAGGAAAGAGAGAGAAACGAGAGAGAGAGAGAGTTTTTGGAAGACAGACAGACATTCTCATGTCAGTAGCTCATTATCCAGCAACAAGAGCATCTACACAATGACTTGTGTGTGTGGTGGAGGGGGGGGGGGGTAGGGGGGCAGGGTGAGAGGTGCTGACTCACTGAGCAGCAGCAGAGGGGCGTTGCAGCTCAGACAGTCGTCCTTAGACGGCCCGGTGCAGCGGTGACACGCCAGGTGGCAGTCCTGGCACTGTCCGTCCGAGTCCTTGTAGGAGCGCAGGGGGCAGCTGTCGTAGAACACACAGTGTCCGCTGGCGTCCATACGCATCCTGCCCCCGCACGAGGAGCAGGAGGAGGGCTCGGGGCCGGAGCACGTCTTACATGACCTATCACAGTCTGGGAAACATGAGGGACACAGGAGACAACCTATCAGAGGCTTGCCCAGTTAGGGTTCAGTATGTGTGCATGTGTGCACACTCGGAGGTGCGTGTGTCGTGGTAGGTGTTGTCCTTACCCCTGCACTCGGAGGTGCGTGTGTCGTGGTAGGTGTTGGAGGGGCAGCGAGGCAGACACTCCCCGTTGGAGCGGACGGCCGCCGGGTTCTTACAGACGTCACAGTCGTCCGAGTCGGGCCCGTCACATGACGCGCAGTCGACATGGCAACGCACACACTCCTTCTGCTCCGGGCTTGGGAAGAAGCCGGCAGGACAGTCGTCCACACACCTGTCCTCATGGAGGAAGTAGTACCTGTCACACTCTGGGGGGGGGGGGGGTGAGGGGGTGAGGAGAGAGATGACAGAACTGCACTGCCAATGGAAAACTAACCCAGTATAACACCTCTCCCGCTCCTTCCACCCTGGTCTGTGTGTGGGTACCCTGGTCTGTGTGCAGGTACTCTGGTCTCTATGTGTGTGGGTACTCTGGTCTCTATGTGTGTGGGTACCCTGGTCTCTATGTGTGGGTACCCTGGTCTCTGTGTGTGTGGGTACCCTGGTCTCTATGTGTGGGTACTCTGGTCTCTATGTGTGGGTACCCTGGTCTGTGTGTGTGGGTACTCTGGTCTGTGTGCAGGTACCCTGGTCTCTATGTGTGGGTACCCTGGTCTCTGTGTGTGTGGGTACCCTGACCCTGGTCTCTATGTGTGAGTACTCTGGTCTCTATGTGTGGGTACCCTGGTCTGTGTGTGTGGGTACTCTGGTCTGTGTGTGTGGGTACCCTGGTCTCTATGTGTGGGTACTCTGGTCTGTGTGTGTGGGTACTCTGGTCTCTATGTGTGTGGGTACTCTGGTCTCTATGTGTGGG